>NW_015632978.1:439186-448498 GCF_001515625.1 Sinocyclocheilus rhinocerous
CATAGAATGGAAAACTGTATTTACCTTGGCATAGTTGAATTATAAGAGTTCTGTACATGGAAATGACATACCGTGAGCCTCAAACACCATTGTTTCCTCCTCCTAATGTAAATCTTGTGCGTGCAAAAGACCACTGAAAAAGAGGCGAATCCCAACATAACACCGACTGTGACATTACAGTCGGGATCATTAATATTTACGCCCCCAACGTTTGCATAACATATACCAGCCCATGTTCTAGGCCAGCCGGACCTGCACAGCCAGTGCAGTGTTGCCAGATATTGCTATTAAAACAAACAAAAAACGATAAATAAATAAAAATGAACCAAAATTCTTTCAAATCTTTTGCAGTTAAGATAAGATAAAGATATCGCTGACCCTAAACTGCAACGTCCTACTTTTTTAACTTTCTAAAGTGTCAAAAAAAAGTGGAAAAGAGAAGTCCAAAAATGCTTATAACAGCTGGATCTGGCAACACAGAGGCTGCGTCCGCGCCCTCACTCACAACTCTCTCTCAAGCCTCGTTCCCTCCACCAGCGTCTCGCAGCGATCATGTTCATACCACGGACGCTAAACATTTTTGCAAAATCTCTCAAAATCTGTATCTTCGTGTGATACAGGCTCAAACATATAAGGTTGGATGCCTAATCTCTCCATCGTTCACTCCGGACAGTAGAGATCTGTTTGCTGTGTGAACCACTGAAATGAGCCGCGCTGTGAAACAGCCAATCAGAGGGGAGCTCAACATTATTATTCATGACCCTTCCAAATAAGGTAATAACAGACCATTTAATTCTAGGGACAAATCCTAGGGTTGTAAATGGACATGTAAAACCGTTTCTGGAGATTTTTTGCCCTTATATGCCACATACCTTCTATGTAGATATCAGAGAACAATTTAAAATATTGTATCAATGCATTCTGTGGCACCTTTAAACTTACAGGTCTCAACATTAAGGATGATCCAGGCCAGTTTTTTGGGCCCAATGAGTATTGGAAACAACAAGAAATAAGCCTTTCTATGTTATGGCTAGCTGATAAATAACCAGTTTTACTAATCTATAATACCTGGACTAAAAACAACAACAAAAAAAACTACCAGAACTGCATATATTTCCATATTAATTTAGATATCACTTGCCCTGTCAACATTTTTCCACTCCACTGCAATGTTTTTTTTGTTTGGTTTTTTTTGCACATTTTATATGTTTGAAAAATGTAATGTTTTCTTCAACAAAAAATATAGCACTACAAATAATTTATTAGGTTTTTATAACTGGAAATTGTACATTTATAATGGATAAATTGAATATTGGCACTATATTGCTTATTGACATCTGAATTTTATTTATTTATTTATTCATTTTATTTATTTATTCTGAACCAGAATTTATTATTATTATTATTATTTATTCCTTTAATTTTCTCTTTTTTTTCAAATGAAACCTCTATTTTTCATACATTGTCATACTGTACATCCTACAATGCCTACATTTTCTTTTTTCAATGTTTTACACTTTTTTTTCTAATTGTTAGTTTTTTGTGTTTGTTTATATTTTTATTTGCAGTAGTAATAGTTGCAGCAATTTTTTCTATTTTTTTGTCAAAATCCTAGATTTTAAAATCAGCCGTTTAATGTTTATTGGCCACAACATGAAAATATTTATTAGCTTTTCTGTGTTATTGCCTGAAATATGGTGCTTCCCAGACTCATCTGTAAGATAAACTAAGATGCTATGAAAGTGTAGAATACGACTCTACAATAAAGCGCTTAATCTGTTTGGTCAGATGTGACGAATCAGGTTAGAACCTTCTAGAAGCGTCTCCAGACGTATTAATATTTCATTTGGCCAGTGCCACTTTTTTATGCCGTCATTGCAGCTGCCAGGCAACTAAGTGTTTTCATATCTGTGATTCTGACATTACAGTTTTTCAATTAGAGAAATTATTAACTATACGCACGCTAGCGGAGCCACGGCTCAGAGAAACAAGGTTAATTGGATCTGTAATCAGGCCGTGTGGATAATGAGGCTTAATATGATAGCCAGATGAAAGATTGAAAATTATTTGATATATGATTTGGACGTTATATAAGCACGACGGGGCAGACACCCATACAATTAACACCTGCCTGATTTGAGAGAGAGTCGCACGTGGGAGGAGCCAAAGAGAAGAGAGGAAAATCCTCCTGTCTTCAGTTGCAGAAGGAGGTGCCGCTCGCCCCTCGGCTTTTGGCGCATTTTAATTTTACACTTAACTGAACATCAAAGAGATGCCTTATCAGTGCTTATCAGAGGCAGCCAGCAGGGCTGAGATATGCCCATCTCTCTTGGTTTGTCTGTCTTCCCCTCCAGCACCAGGCCTGACAATCTTCTTATCACTCCTCCCCCCCTCGCTCTCGTTCAAGAAAAGAGTTAGTCAGCGAAAAGTGGTGAGTCATCCGGTGTTGATACTGGAGGGGAGAGTGCTGGTGTAGCGGTGACAGCAGTTCAGAGAGCGAATTCGTGAAGAGAGACGCCAGCGTTTGTCACTTGCATGTTCATCACAAACACACACACACACACAATAGTGCCGTCCCAAAACCTAGTCATGAAATGTGTATTCATATTCATAATAGTTTTATTTTATCTGTTGATGTATGAATGTATTAATCAATTTACCAGAGCCGATCCTCCCTATATGCAAAGTACGCAAGCTGCGTAGGGCCCCCGAAACACCAGGGGTCCCCCTTGCTCTCAAAGATGATTTAATTTTAGTTTCGTTTTTGATTTTGGCCAGCGGTTATTAAAACATTAATGTTAATTTCTTTTAATGCGGTGCGCTGTCGCCCTTTCTACATAAAAATCAATCAAATCATGTAATGTGAATGTCATACAGTCTCTTGCTCGAGACAAAAAAAAAGAAAAAAGAGTTGAAAGCGTACCGAGCCATGGAAGAGACACTGTTTCTAAAGCACTTTCCGTGAGCGCGATTCGAGATTGAGTGAACACGGACAAAGACGTTTCATTCATTCATAACTCGTCGACCCTCCTACGCTTTGCATAGGACCCCCAGAAGTCTATAATCGGTACTGCAATTTACCTACATATTAGATGTTTTTAAAGCAACTTGTTAGATTCTATCTGTCATCTATCTTCTTGTCTGTCTGTCTGTCTGTCTTCCTATTGTTCTGTTGTTCTTTCTATCATTCTGTCTTTCTGTCACTCTGTCCATCCATCTATCCATCGTTCTGTCATCCATCATTCCATCCATCCATCCTTCCTTCTAACATCTGTCATTCTATGCATCCATCCCTCCATCCTTCTGTCATTCTATCATCCATCCATCGTTCTGTTATCTATCATTCCATCCATCCTTCTAACATGTCATTCTATCCATCCATCCATCATCCATCCTTCTATCATCTATTATTCCATCCATCCATCCTTCTATCATCTATTATTCCATCCATTCATCCATCCATCCATCCTTCTATCATCTATTATTCCATCCATCCACCCATCATCTACTTTTCTAATCATTCATCCATCCATCATTTGTCATTCTATCCATCCATCCTTCTATCATCCATTCATCTATCCATCCATCCATCATCCTTCTATGATCTATCATTCCACTCATCCATCCATCCTTCTATCTTCTATCATTCCACCCATCCATCCATCCTTCTATCATCCATCCATACATTCATCTGTCCATCATCCTTATATAATCTATCATTTTATTTATCCATCATCCATCCTTATATCGTCTATTATTCTATCCATCCATCCATCGATCTTTCATCTATCATTTCATCCATCCTTCTATCATGTATCATTCTATCCATCCATCTATCCATCCATCCATCCATCATTCTGTCATCTAAAATTCAACCCATCCATCTATCTTTCATCTATCATTCCATCCATCTATTCATCTATTCATCCATCCTTCTATCATCTTTCATTCTATCCATCTATCCATCCTTCTATCATTGATCCATCGATCTATCCTTCTATCATCAATCATTCTATCCATCCATCCATTGTTCTATCATCTTTTATCCTATCCATCCAATCATCCATCAATCATTCTGTTGTTCTGTCTGTCAGTCTGTCTATCTTTGTTATACAATAATTTTTATAATTTATCTACATTTTATTAAAGGGGAAGTTGTGGCCTAATGGTTAGAGAGTCGGACTCGTAACCCAAAAAGGTTGCGGGTTCGAGTCTCGTACCGGCAGGGATTGTAGGTGGGGGGAGTGAATGTACAGCGCCCTCTTCCACCTTCAATACCACGACTGAGGTGCCCTTGAGCAAGGCACCGAACCCCCAACTGCTCCCCGGGCGCCGCAGCATAAATGGCTGCCCACTGCTCCGGGTGTGTGTTTACGGTGTGTGTGTGTTCACTGCTGTGTGTGTGCACTTAGGATGGGTTAAATGCAGAGCACTAATTCCAAGTATGGGTCACCATACTTGGCCACATGTCACGTCACTTTCACATCACTTAATCTGTTTGCTATTTAATAGCACCACACAAATAGCATAAAATATAAGGCCATACAAAATATTAATCCCATTTATTTTTAGCGCTCCACAAATGTTTACTTTTATTTTTTTAATCAAATGTTTACTTTTTGCATCTTATAAGCATCTGCCAACCATGGGTTAACTGGACCTTGCCAGCCAACTAAGCTAAACCATGACCTCTTGATGTACTTCCCAGTTTGCATACTTTTGCTCTATTCTGTGCTAGTTTGTAGTATAACTACTGTGATTAGTGTGTTCAATATGTGAAGCCGTCTTAGATTTTGGCTTCAAGGTGTAATAGCAGGCAGCATAATTATAGTAAGCAGCTCACTAGGTTTTGGAACAGAGCAACTTTTGAATCACACATTGAATTCCCATTGTCATTTCAGGATTTTAAGGCCGGATTGAAACGAGAAACAAGCTCACTGTCATTTATCGTAAGAAGAGTTAGCCGGGGGGCCGAAATCCGTGTTGGCGTGGGCCGAGAGCATATGTGGGCTCTTTCAATGATTACTACACTGGCTTATTTTTACATTCACAATACACAGGCGTTCTTTTGCTCTGATCAGTGTGTGTGTGTGTGTGAGTCAGTGATGCAGGCCCTTAAGTCGACGGGAGTGTGAGTGTGTGTGTGTGTGTGTGTGTGTGTGTATAAGAGACAGCAGCTCAGTGGAGTGCATCTTCTCCCAGCGTAAGCTCTGCCCCAGTGCCTTGGCCCAGGCTTTGAGAGGTGCTTCAAAACACCGACATAAAAACACTCTTCACACTGTAAACAGGGCGAGTGTGACGGGGTCTCTCCAGCTCCTAGCAGCACTCCAGCGCCCTGGGCCTAATCCACTGAACAGCAGCCAGCTTCTCTCTGTGTCTCTGCACCACAGTGTTTTCCAAGAGGATTATTGCTACATCTGTTTGAGGGTCCTCCAAAGTCATATTGATTAGGAGTCTTTCACTGTGAGCTCGGCCCCAAATTATATAAAAAACTCTGTTCTGATGGTGATGGGATTTTTGTGGTGCACTAAAAATAGAATAAAAACTCTAGTGTAAATTCAAAAGTTTAGGGTAAGAAAGATTTTATTATTTTCATTTAAAGAAATTAATACTTTTAATCAGCAAAGATGCATTCAGATTATTCAAAAGGGACTATAAAGACTTAAAAAGAATTGCTGTTCTTTCTGTTCATCAAAATTGCAGTCATTTAAAAAATACAGTATCATGGTTTTCACAAAAAATATTAAGCAGCACAACCGTTTCAACAGTGATGATAATAAAAAGTGTTTCTTGAGCCTCAAATTAGCATATTAGAATGATTTCTAAAGGATGATGTGACACTTAAGACTGGAGTAATGATGCTGAAAATTCAGCTTTGCATCACAGGAATAAATTAAAATATATTCAATTCATATTGAAACGTTTTCAAATAGAAAACCGTTATTTTAAATTGTAATAATGTTTCACAAGATTACGGTTTTAACTGTGCTTCTTTATCAAATAAATACAGATTTATTGAGCATAAGAGACTCTTAAAGAGACATTTAAAAATTTTACCAACCCCAAATTTTTGTGTTATTGTATGTATTTTTTTTTACCTCTTTTCCAACATATCAGTAACTAAACAGACCCAAAAAATCTAAAGTTAAACTTGAAGTTACTCTAGCAAAAGTACGATTGCTTACAAAAACAAATTGTGGGTTAACTGTGCTAGAGGTGCCGCAAAACATTTTCTTTGCATAAAGACACAGCTCAACTAGTTTCACCTCAAATTATAAAAAATTTTAAATTATATTTTCTCATAATAAACAACCAAACTGTAACAAAACCAACAAACTAACTAATATTAACTTCAAGTAAAGTGGAAAATGGTGTTAAAAATCATTTAAAAGCACAAAAATATAACTGCAGTCAGTGACTGGCATTCTTACTGACGATTATTGACGATAACTAGATTCCTGTGAAAGTCATTGAATAATTTGCACACTGGGTATAAAGGAGTTGTGTATGTGTAAATCGATTAAAATATATAACGAAACATTGGTAAAAGAAAACAGATGAGTGGGTAGGAATGATGACAGTTTCCATAGCAGAGTGCAAATTTTAACAGCTTTGAATGGTGTAGCACTGTGGAACGGGTCAGGGCACAGATAATTACTACATAGTGCACAACAAAAGACTGAATCAGTGCAGAGATTATAGTGCGACAAATATAAACACAGATGCGTAAACATTCATGCAGATGTTGTGCTGTAGTGAAAAATAATAAAGTAGTCTGGCAAAAAAAAACACTATTCCTGAGTCTGGTGGCTCTGGTTTTTGCAGTTTCACAAGTTTAATTTTATTTGAGTTATTTTAGATAATATAATTGGTTTAAATTACTGATTTTAACATTTTTTCATAAAGCAAAATGGCTTAATAAACAACTAAACGGTAACAAAACCAACGAACTAGCTAATATTAATTTCAAGTAAAGTTGAAAATAGTATAAAAACTGAATTTACAAGCTAAACAAAATTACACTTGCAGTCAGTGACTGGCATTCTTACTGCAGGCATGTTTAAATTCATTGGGCCTCATTCATGAAACACGAGCAGAACGATTTTTTGTGTAAATCATTCGGAAAGTCGTTCTGACGTAAATTTTCAGATTCATGAAAATGGTCGTATTTTGAAAATGTTGGTACGAAAGAAATTTACACCTGCTCCCTACCATGTGTAAATGGTGCATAAAACATTCAAACGTTCTGTATATTTTTTTAGACAAACTGATGACACTGCATTTTTATGAAAATGTATTAGAATGCTATTTAACGAGTTCATTTGCCCTGTCTTTTCTTCGTTTTTTTTACTCTTTAACGTTGAGTAAAACGCAGAGCTCGTCACTGTCCCTTTTTACACAGCCGTCCAATCACAGTGGAGGAGGGGCGGGACAAACATTACATTGACCAACCATGATCATACTTGTACAACACAACAATGGAGAAGTTAATATTGCTGGTTACTGCATTTTTATATTCAGTAATATTCTTCAAAATAAGATACTCGTAACATGTTACTGCCGTGAATATTCCAAATCATAGCAAACAACGCGTCACTCCAGTGCCTCCAAAGCTCTCTCAAGCACCACCAGCTGGTCGTTTTCAGAAGAGCACCAGGCATTATGTCAGCTGGCTAAAAACGCTCTGGTGGACACACATTAATTTATTCATTTATTGTTAGGCATATAGCCTGTTAGTCTCTTATGCATTTATGCTATATAACTTACCAAACCTGAGAATTGAGTCTAAGGATTCCACACCATTCCTAGATACGTAATTTGCGTTGCTGTAATTCATAGGCGGGGAATATGCTAATTGTGAATGAGCGTGCATTCGCGCCCTATTTACGAATGATTGGAATTCATTAACATACACACGTTTAACTATCAAATCTGACCTTTACGAAGTATTTGTGAATCCGGAGGAGAGTTTTCGGGAAGGTCCGTTTTACGCGTAAATTATTCCGAATTTACTCGTATATTTACGAATGTTTCATGAATGAGACCCATTGTCTTTTCATTTGCACACATTGTTTGACCTTCACATTGCCAATTAAAGTGACTGTAAGTTTGTCCTCTCTGGATTGGACCGGTTCTGAATGCAGCTGCTGGTCTAATAAGGGTCGTATTCTCTTGATCTGTTGTATTAAAATGCGTTTCATTATATCTGTACATCACGCGCGGATGTTCTCCTACACAACGCCTCGTGTCTGTTTGCCAGCTTTGCCGTGTTGATGAGGTTACAGCGTGTTTGTTAAGCTCACGGTAGGTGACCTCTGGGAACACGGGGGATCCGCGGACACCTAATTACGGCCCGCACTTCCACCGCAGCGTCTGAGAAATGCATTTTCAACTCTCCCTCTTATTGTGTGGTCTCTAAGATGGAAGTGTTTTTGAGTTTTGGGGGTCAAGCAAGAGCTCTAAAACGGTCTTTTTTTTAAGGGAGAAAGAGTTTGTGTAAATATGATGTTTCTCCGAGGATGCTGGATGCGAGTTTTGGAGTATAAAACTTTATGACTAGTGTTAGTTCTGGCAGTATATATATAGATGTGTAGCATTGAAACAGCTGATGCAGGAGATTGTTTGACTGTGGATTTATCGGTGTGAGACGCTCTAAATCTCTTTCTGTTTGGAAATGCATAGCTTGCAGCACAGCATTTTTGAATTGTTGCTTAATTTGTAGTAATCTTTTATTATAGTTCTGTTTATGTCATAAATAGGCTATTAAATTAAATTTTTATAAAATAAAAATGTTAATAAAAAAACAAACGTATTTGTACATATGTGACCCTGGACCACAAAACCAGTCTTAAGTCACTGGGGTATATTTGTAGCAATAGCCAAAAATACATTGTATGGGTCAAAATAATATTATTATTATTTCTTTTATGCCAAAAATCATTAGGATATTAAGTAAAGATCATGTTCCATGAAGATATTTTGTAAATTTCCTTCCGTAAATATATCAAAATTTTATTTTTGATTAAGTAATATGCATTGCTAAGAACTTCATTTGGACAACTTTAAAGGCGATTTTCTCAGTATTTTGAATTTTTTTTGCACCCTCAGATTCCAGATTTTCAAATAGTTGTATCTCGGCCAAATGTAATAAAAATAAACATAATAATATACGTAAATATATTATATTAATAACAACAAATGTACTATATAATTTGTTAATTTGTTTAATTTATAATATATTATTATAATAATTATATATTATATATATTATTATTATTATTTTATATATACATTTTTTTATATGATATATTT
>NW_015632978.1:448512-449961 GCF_001515625.1 Sinocyclocheilus rhinocerous
ATAATAATATCTATATCATAATTGTATTTTTTTTATTTTAAGCCTAAAATAAAAACGTGAAATAGCTATATAATAGTATATAGAATTTTATAAGTAAATTTAAATGAAAAGTTTATATACATATGTTTATATATATGAACAAATTGGTTTATTATTTTTATATTAAAATTTAAATGTGTTTTTAAATTTTTAAATATGAATTTGTTATAAAATAGTTATGATTTTAAATATCATTTATATATTTTTAATAAAAATATATTAAATGTTAAATTTTAAAGTTTATATGTAAATTTAAATGAAAAGTTTATATACATATGTTTATATATATGAACAAATTGGTTTATTATTTTTATATAAAAATTTTAATGTGTTTTTTTAATTATTAAATATGAATTTGTTATAAAATAGTTATGATTTTAAATATCATTTATATTTTTTTAATAAAAATATATGAAATAAATGTTACATTTTAAAGTTTATATGTAAATTTAAATGAAAAGTTTATATACATATGTTTATATATATGAACAAATTGGTTTATTATTTTTATATTAAAATTTAAATGTGTTTTTAAATTTTTAAATATGAATTTGTTATAAAATAGTTATGATTTTAAATATCATTTATATTTTTTAAATAAAAATATATGAAATAAATGTTACATTTTAAAGTTTTCATTTATGAGGTTTATAATGTTTATGATTTTACCCTGTCAGATTATTCATAGAGATATTGCATTGTGCCGTCAAGTTTGCATTGCAAAATCCACTTAACAATCTGGCATTTGTGATGTGTAATAAAACATATTTGTTATATATATATTCATATCTGAATGTGCATGAATGACTGATCTGTCAAGCAGTATCTATATTAAAGAAAGTTCTAGAAGTTATTGAGTGTTTTGCATTTGCTGTGTCATGATGTGAGTGACATTGATTGACAGCGCTGCTGGTGAGCCGTAATATCACTCTCCCTCCGTAACATTTATCATTACAGGAAGCTTAATTAGCTGATGTATGGATTTAACCTTAAAGAGCAGCACTGCAGGGACACGTTTCACCAAGACTAATGACCACAGAGAGATCGCGCACATTTTCAAACTGGCCTTTTTCCCACCGGGACCCCGGCGCCTCCCTCCCCTCGTTTTCTCTCACATAACCTTTTGTTTTTTCCTCCTTCTCACTTTAATGCTCTGCCTCTCCGTTTGTGTTCTCCAAGTGTCACTTCTCCTTCTGTCCCTTCTCAGTCGGTTTTCTTGTTCCCACAATGCAATCTTTCTTTTTCTTTCACTTTCTCACACTCTCGCTCTCTTCCTCCTCCTCTTCTCGTCTCGTCTCAGTGGGGCGACTCTTTCATTAACGAGCTGCGGGCAGAGGTTATTAATTGTGGGATGAGTGACAGAGACGCCATTAGCTCAGCAGGAAGCGCTCTGGCTGCTGCGGTCCTTCA
>NW_015632978.1:449974-452160 GCF_001515625.1 Sinocyclocheilus rhinocerous
TCAAGCCGGACGCCGTAGCCGCACAGGAAGTGACACGGCGGGCGTCTGTCAGCATCCAGCCATTACGCCGCGCCTCTCACGTCTTCAGTCTCCATGCACAGCAAACAGTGCCCTCGTCCTCGCTTCTCATGCCAGCCGTTGGCGATAAGCTATCTTGTTTTTACATTAGCAAACACTTTACTGCTAAAACAGAGATGGCCGAGGCTGACATCGAGATTGCATGGAGATTTTCTGATAAGAGACTTTTAGAGCTGAAGCGAGGCTGCTGATCTTGTGCTTTCTTTGTGTTTTTGGCTGTTTGTGCCAAACAAATGTCTTTAAGCTGCTGCGATAACAAGTGCATTTGTACATTAAGCGGAGGTTTATTCTTTGTGTCTCGCACGGTTAGTGTTGGATCAATAGTAACATTTTGGCTTGAGTATCATAGCAAACTTTGGGATCTTGGTATCAATGCAACAAGTAGACAACGTCAGGTGACAGTTCAAATAAAACAAGAGCTGCAAGATTGAAGAATTCTCAAATGTAATGTTTTTGTGTGTACACTGTAGGGGTTGAACGACTTCTGATTTTTTAAAGTCGACTTTTATGTGATGAAAGTCGAGTCGAAGTCGACTAGTCGCTGATGACGTCATTAATGAACAAATAAGTCTGGAGCTGTGATAAACACCTTGTGCACAGCTATGGCATATGACACAGCGCTGCCCACATGGCTATTGCTCCTATAACAGCTCATTTTATCAGTTCTTTTGTCTTTGGCTCCTTATATTTCTCACAGATTTCTGCTCGTTCTAAATCCGATACAGATAAAGTAGCACAGTAAAGATTACATTCATATGAATGCATTAGTGAGAGCGATTGCGTGTGTGAATTAATTCTACCTGGCAGCGTCTCTCTACTAGTAGTGAAGCTGTGGAATTTAGTTATTAAGAAATATATGCTTGAACTTTTCAGTTTCTAAGCTATTTTATTGAGAAATCACAGAACAGTGTTTTCCGCGCTGAATGATTCTGTGTGCTCGCGATCTGTGTGTGATGTACGAGCTACTGTCTGAAGCCTATGTGTGTGCGTTACAGTGCAGCAGCGCATTAGATTAGAACGGCGATTAACTTACCTGTACAATAAGCGGTTTAAAACGTGCATTCTTCTTTCAAGCATCCAGTAATATAATCACACATGTCTTGTGGAGCGCTTTCAGAGTATGGGCGCAGACGCACGGTTTTCTTTACTACTTGTACTGAAGCGCGTGACACTTGCGGTGATATTAACGTCTGCCGTCTCACTAAATGAGGGCATAAATACATGAACAACATCTCCAGAACTGCTCTGAGAGGCACTTCATGAGCATTTGACCGTTTCATTTGAGTAAAACTATCCTCATATCATATTCACACAGAAATGTAGAGGTATTCACGGCAACCCGTCAAAATTAAAGTTCGGTTTAACTCGAAGACATTGCGGCAAAAATACATTACTATTGTTCAGTAGAATGTAATAGGCTACTACTGCTACTAAAATGATTAAAACCTTATTTTTAAGGAATAATCATACAATATTTCTTCAATGTTTTAATTGAAATATTAAATCCCTTTTATTATCCAAAAAAATCAAATTTGTTTAATTTTCATTAATTAAAAGATAAATTAAATGAATGTTTTATGCCTTAAAAATGTAAATACACAACACAGAATTTCTGAGGGAAAAAACTCATAAGGCTATTGTAAGAATAAACTTGTTTTTATGCTTTCAAATAATAAGACATGCTAAAACACAGAATTTGGTAACAATAAAACAAGGTTGGAAAAATAAAACATTTCATAGGGCCCTAAAAACATGCCATTTTTGTTAAACTTGTAATACATTGATGTTAAATTGTTTAAGTTTCATGTTTTTAATTAATTAGACATGCTTTTTGATTAATAAAATTTAATGTACCAAAGCCGTAAACCTAGGGGAAACGCTGATATCTGAATATACTGATTATATAAATTATATATATATAAATTATATAAGTTATATTGTTAAAGTCACTAAATATGTTACAAATATTTAATAAGTCTCACGTATCAATGCTCTACATACACACACGCATATATACAGTGGGTACGGAAAGTATTCAGACCCCCTTAAATTTTTCACTCTTTGTTATATTGCAGCCATTTGCTAAAATCATTTAAGTTAATTTTTTT
>NW_015632978.1:452170-470280 GCF_001515625.1 Sinocyclocheilus rhinocerous
TATATATTGTTGATGATGATGATGATTTTATTGTTGTATGCAGTATATATTTATAATTGAATAATTTTTTATTTTTTGTGGAAAATTATGCATGTACATTTCTACGAACATATTTCTTAGGACAGCTTTTTAAACTTGTCTTTTAAAATTTGTTTCTTTTTCAGCATCTTTATTTGTGCTTGACCAAAATACCATTGTATTGTTTGATTTATGTACCATATTCAGATATTATGGTACTTTCTGATGTACTATGCTTGAGTACCACAGCTCGCTAGGCCACAGCTCCAAATCTCATTGTTGAATGTGTCTTTCATAAGTGCTGTCGGGTTGATGATTAGTGAACTGACATTTCTATACGGACTAGAATTTGTAGTTATTTGTATGTACTTTCAAGTCAGGCTTCATAAAGCACCTTGAGAATATTATCCAGCTCCAATCAACCAATCAAAGCTTTAGAAACTTCAACACGTGCCGCGCTTCAGATTATACAGGCCATTTAAAAAATCAACTTTAGCTGAAGAATAAGGTCAAAAATATCATGTAACGTTTAATTGGAACAGCTCCCAAGTGATCTGGAGACTGAATTTATTTTTCTCGGCACTGAGGGAAGGGAGCATATTTCATGGATTATGGTTTATGAAGACTGAAAATGGGATTAACAGGGTAGAAGGAATGGAAAAACGGAGTGAGTGACTGAGCAACTGACTGCTCGGGAAATTATATATGTAAGCAACAATTTGTTTTTCCTCTAGCCGAACTGCAGTGAAAAATTGGATTTCTTGTGCATTTTGTGTGTGTGTGTGTGTGTGCATTTTCTAAATGTGTGGCATGAATTTCTCTCCCTCGGCCGCTCCGGCTTTTTATGTTTCAACGGAGAAAAGTGCTTAGCTGTGTGATAAGCGGGATATGCACAATAAGGTTAATGGAGAGACTGTCAACAGGCAGTAAGCTGCCAGGCCTCTCCTAATGGGGTGCTAATCAGTGCGATGGAAAAGCCCTACTGGGGAAACAAGCAGCTGCTCGGGTGGCTGGATACAGTTACCGCCGCCGCGTAGATAGATAAAAACACGGGCAGCGGCGTTATGATGTCACACAGGAAGGCACTGAACCTTACTTGAAAGCCAAGTGGGATAATTCATTGTTTAAGCCGCTGTAAATGCAAACACTGGGTGTTTTTATTGGACTGTATCTAGTTTTTGCAGTGCATGAATATGGCCTCCTGTTTGGTAAAGCAATAAGCCACCAGAGACTTTGCGGAACAGTGTTTACCATGTTTAAAGTTGCACTTAACAGTGTTGTTTTAGTGTCATTGAAATACTATTACAGGTTTTAACAATATTTTAAATCAGCTTTAATTTTTATTTTTGTTCATTTTAATTGTACAATTTGTTGTGTTATTTAAATTTTTTTATTTAAAGGGGTCATATGATGCTATTTTAAAGATCATTATTTTGTGTATTTGGTGTAACAGAATATGTTGACATGCTTTAATGTTCAAAAAACACATTTTTCAAATATTTTTTTTTTTTTAGAAATAGCCTTTTTGCACATCCAGCCTTGTACTCTTCTAGGTTCAAAAAACTGTCGTCCATAAAATGCGTTGCACAAATTTGAACATCTGGGTTGTGCTGTTCTGTTGTAAATAAATCTTAACCAATGATTCCTAATTGCATCTACTTCTGGAAGGCCAAATAAAGTGCTTTTGCTTTCGCACTGAAACACAGCTTCTCCCTGACATGGCTGCATCAACACTACTGCGCATCCTGAAACCACGCCTTCTTTCTTTGCATGCACATTTGGATGGCATTATGCTAATATTTCCACATAGTGACGTAGATATGTGGGGGCGTGTTAGAACGAGGCGTTTTAGGTAGGCGTGGCTGACTCTTAACTTTTATAAAGAATATCTCTTTGGATTTGAGACTTTAGTCTTTGCAACTTTACAGATCTTCTTTATGCACCAAGAGCTTGTAACACTCCAAAGAGAAAGGAAAACTTGAAATCGCATCATATGACCCCTTTAAGTCTATGTAGTTTTTTATTCATTTTTATTTCATTTTTATTTTGGTACATTAATTTAAACTGAATTAAAATGAGAAAGGCTGCTTTAGCAACTATAGCTGAAATAAAACTTTTTAAAATGTTATTTCAGTTAATGTTTATTTTTATTTCAAGCAACAAAAATGTTTTTAATTTTAATTTCAGTTTTCATTAACTATAATAACAATGGCATTCGCACAACTTATTTAGTTATTAATTAATTTTAATTTAATTTAAAGTTGTTTTTAATATAATTTCATATTGCGAAAATATTTTTGACCTGTATGAGCTGTACAACACAGGTTTGTCAATACAGCACTGCAAAACAGAATTTTCTACTTTTAATGTGTAAGGTAATGCCTACAAACTGTGTAAGATTGTAAATTTCTTGTTTTAAGCAAAAAAACTCACAGAATTCTAATAAATATATGCTTAAAATAAGAAAAAGACAGTTTGCCAGTGCATTAAGAAAAATAAATTCTTAAAGATTTATTATTTGGAAAACAAGACTCAAAATGTGTGCATTTTTTTTTCCTAAGTAAATTAAGAATTTGTATATAGTTTTGCTAAAAAAAAAGTATTTGATTTTATTTCGTTTTTTTAGTTATGTTTTTGCATTGAAACCTAGAAACCTCAAGCTCTGTCTGCAGTGTCTTGGAAAAGTAGATAGTATGTTTTAACTTTTTTAATGTATTATTTTTATCACATATTTATTATACCATTTACATTTATTGTTCAAACAGCAGGTGTGACATCATATCCTGTTGTTAATATCTGTTTAAGGTCATGCAAATAATGCTTACAGCCTAGCTATTGGGTTTTAGCCACAACATGATGCAAAGACACGGCTGTTCCATAAGTAATGAAACATATTAATCATAATAACCTCAATAAACAATTCTTCTGAGCGTAATATAGTTCATTAGCCTAACCGTAGGCTGTTTACAGATGCCACCATGGCAACATGGCACGTTAATATAGAATTCAATTGATGTGGCTTCAAACAAGGCTCGTCCAATCAGAAGAACAGCTACACATTATATATGCAGTGCTCCCGGCGTGATGAGTTATGTACTGGTAAACGCTAACATTACTTCACCACTCTTTAGTTAACAAGCTCTTCAGCTTATCTGTAACCTTTGAGCCACGTTCAGCAAACACTCAATTCCTGGCTTGTTTAATTCATAATTAAGTAGTGATTGGAGCTTGTTAATGAGAACAAGCAAACTGACATTAAGAGGGACGGGGCAGGAAATGTCTTCGGGGGCAGTTGCCTTCAATTTGAGCAGAATATACACAGCAATGGATGTTGTTAGCAGGTTTGTTAAGAGAAAAGATGGTGGAGGTTTCTAATTGACAGCAGATAACAATCAGCCAAACTATTATGATATTTAAGGACAGTTTTGATTATAATATTAATGATGGATGGATGGAGATAGATTTGTTTTCAGATGATAGCGTGAGTTTATTAGTTATGGTCGGAGGTATTATCAGGAGCGCTTTAAACAATATTTTTCAAATGGTGGTTTTGGATCAGACTAATGATGTCATGTGCTAAAACTTCGGAGTGCACGCACACAATGGAGCAGCTGTGTCCCGATTCTAAACGGCAAAAACTTGATGAAAAGCCCATTATAGTCCATTAGCAGAATCACCTGTGCTAAATATCTCTGACTGCAGTCTGTTAGTGCTCCTCCATGGGTTGTAATTTGTCCCCCTCGTTTTCATCACCTTGAATCAGCCTCTCGTGGAGGTACTTTGAAACTTTGAAAGAGACGGGATTTAACTGTTGTGTAATCCACTCCAGCAGCAGCGGGTCAGGGAACTCAGAGCAGTGGCGCAAATTCAGTAATTCAGTCTCGTTCTCTCTGTTTTTGTCAAATTTCCTTTATTTCTGCCAGAGTCTGTCATTCTATTCATCTGTCCATCTGTTATCTATGTCTGTCTTTCATTCTGTCTATCTGTCCGTCTGTTATATGTCTGTCTGAGATTCTGTCATCTGTCTGTCTATCTATCTATCTGTCTATCTATCTGTCTATCTATCTGTCTATCTGTCTGTCTGTCTGTCTGTCTGTCTGTCTGTCTTTTGTTCTATCTATCTGTCCATCTGTTATCTCTGTCTGTTATCTATCTGTCTGTTTGTCTGTCATCTTTCTATCTATCTATCTATCTATCTATCTATCTATCTGTCTGTCTGTCTGTCTGTCTGTCTGTCTGTCTATCTATCTCTCTGTCTCTCTGTCTGTCTGTCGTTCTCTGTCTGTCGTTCTCTGTCTGTCATTCTCTGTCTGTCGTTCTCTGTCTGTCGTTCTCTCTATCTTTTGTTCTATCTATCTGTCCATCTGTTATCTCTGTCTGTTACCTGTCTGTCTGTTTGTCTGTCTGTCTATGCCATCTATCTATCTATCTATCTATCTGTCTATCTGTCTGTCTGTCTGTCTGTCTGTCGTTCTCTCTGTCTATCTTTTCTTCGATCTCTCTGTTATGTCTGTCTGTCTGTCTGTCGTTACGTTGTTCTGCCTATCATTACGTTGTTTTGTTATTCAGTCATCATTCTGTCTGGCTATTGTTCTTTTAAATTTAGCTATTGTTAGTTCTAATATTGTCTAGCATTATTATTCTGTCTATCATCCTGTCTGTCTGTTCTGTCTATGTAGGAAACATTAAACATTTGTCTTTTCAAACTTTGCTTTTCATAAAAAAATACAGTTATGTGGATTTCTTTGAGTTTCAGTTCATTTTAATTTTTCTTCCTTGCATTTAAATTTGAATTTCAAACATGGCGTCATGTCTGCTACCTCAATTCAAATTCAATTCCAATTTAGCAATTGGGTTATAATTTAAAAAGTCATTCTCAGTTCAATTCTAAATAGTGCAGAAATTACATTTATTGATGCCGTGTTGAATATAATCAGAATATATTTTTTGCTTTCAGTGAGCATTCAAAGTATTATTTGATGCTTGAAGCATCACATCCTTAGCTGAATCTGAGTTTGTGTACTGTCACAGAACGTACTACATACATTTGATGAAGAACTTACTTTTTGACTGGTCAAAGTATGTTCTATTATTATGCAAGTGTGTGGCATGAATGCCAAGTGTCCAGAAAGCATACATCTGATGTATACTTTTAAATCTTAGTAGAAGGTAATCTGGGTACTTTTCCTGCATTGAGTCATGTGTACTGCTCATTCAGACATACAGCACTGCATAAAAGTGTTTGACATACTTCTTTTGAAATACTATACACTAAGGAAATAGACATACCGGGAAGCAGAGAGAGTATGTATATTTTGCGGTTCTGAGCCTCGTATCACACATTCAGCATTTTAGCCCAGAATCGCAACAGCTGAAACCCTTTTCGGTGACCGAGCTTTGTTTTCTCATTAAATACACCCATCCCGAGTTTCGCCTTATCAGAGTCGCTTTCTGACGCCCGTAGACTGTGTATTTGTTTATGGGCCAGTCGTCTGGAGTAATTTATCATTAGTTCACTGTTGTCATCTTCGGCAGAACTAAAGGTGATTCATCGTGCTCATTTTGCAGTATGAAGGCATGCTATCCTTCCCCTTGCTGCAGTCACCACCTGTGCGCCCCTCGTGCCTCCACGGGGAGTAAATCCTTCCTTACAAACACCCAATATGAAAATGAGATTTATTGTTGCGCTGATATGCAAACCTGTGCAGATTGATGGAGGTCCGGGTTAAATAGTTGCATCATTGTTAAGCATGCTGCTTTTTTGGCTCGGGCTGCCGGTGAGCTGGGTGGCTAGTCGTCTCTGATTTATGTCTCCTCTGCCTGCAAATTGCTTTTACTGCCACCCTGATTATTGTTCAGTGTTAAATAGATTACAGATAGTCCGAAATATCCTCAGATGCACAACTTGGAATGAGAAGAGCTGGTTTGCAACCAACACCTCTGTGCACCCGTCGATAAGTGATAATCATCAATCAATTAATGCGGTTTGTCTAAACAGGAACCTTGTTTCTCTCTCCAGATTGTGCTCTGCATGTGTTGTCATTTCTGACCTGCTAATATATCTCAGGATATGAGACTCGTTTTCCATCGGTGTGATCAGAAGTCACGTCAAAATGAGTGTCTTTGATAAATGCCGCAATCGGTTACGGGTAGAGTAGACCGTAATGACTCTTCTAGCACGACTTGACACGCAGGACTAAGGAAGATATTCATTTACCGCTTCATCAAGGTGATCTGCCGAGAGAACCCGCGCTTCGTAAAACTGGAGATGGATGCAAGTGCTGTGTAATAGGGTTTTTAGCCGCAGATTGCTGGATTTTAAGTTATTCCCACCCTAATGGCCTCGATTTCCTTTCTTGGCGCATTTGTGTGAGACCGAATACCACGTTTGTAGGCAAAGTTTCAGCCCGATAGACGTTATTTATTGTCCTTGAGCTCAATAAATTGGAATCAGTGTCATCTTTGGAATGAAAGTGGAATCGGTTACGATATTTATGAGTCGGGATTGTTTGTGCTTTGCTCCGAGACTGAATTATAACGTATTGTCTTTTTTTGTCGTTTTCAGGGTTGCCCGCAGATTCTGCCTAGCAGCGACATCCTGGTACCGGCGGGGATCATTCGGCCAATCACACTGCGAGCTCGGAACTTGCCCCAGCCTCAGTCGGGACAAAAGAACTATGAGTGCGTCTTTAAAATCCAGGGCAAAGTTCAGCGTATTCCCGCGGTCCGTTTTAACAGCTCCTGCATCCAGTGCCAGAACACTTCGGTAAGAGCACTTTGCTTCATTTCTAAGACAACAACTCTTTCGCTTACGAACTGCACTTCAGTTTAGGAACACATGATGAATAGTGGATATTAATGCAGGAAAAATGGATTTTCTTTATAGCAGTGGCTTAATCTGAAGGTTCAAGTTGACATCCTTTAGCAATGGCAGAATTTCTTAAAGGAATAGTTTACATAAAAATTATTATTATTTATTCACCCTGATGTCAAGCACTGTTGTTTGGTTATTAGAGACTCGAGAGCCAATGGCATTTATTAATATCCTGGTTTCCATTCATATACACTACTGTTCAAATGTTTGGGGTCAGTACAATTTTGAAAGAAATTAATGCTTTCATTCAGCCAGAATGCATTACATTGAACAAAAGTGACAGTGAATACATTTACATTGCTGCAAAGCATATCTGTTTCAAATGAATGCTGATTTTGATCTTTTTATGCTTCAAAGAATCCTGAAAAATGAATCACGATATTCACGCAAATATTCAGAAGCACAAACGTTTTCAGCATTAATAATAAGAAATGTTTCTTGAGCAGCAAATCAGCATATTAGAATGATTTCTGAAGGATCGTGTGACACTGAAGACTGGAGTAATGATGCTGAAAATTCAGCTTTGTCATCACAGGAATAAATTACATTTAAAAATGTATTCAAATAGAAAACAGTTCTTTTAAATTGTAATAATATTTCAGAATATTGCTGTTTTTACTGTATTTTTGATCAAATAAATTCAGCCTTAGTGAGCATAAGAAACATCTTTTAAAACCATTAAAAATCATTCCAAGCCAAACTTTAGAACGGTGGCTTATTTTATGTGATTTTTGACATATTGCATAAAAAATTCTGGATGAGAACTTCTAAAATGTGCATTAAAACATTCACTTGCATATTCACTTTGCATCTTGCATGCCTTAATTGACTATTTTGTTCTGTTGAACATGAGATGCAAATGCTGTGAAATATTTTTTGTGATATTCCAATTGCTTGCATAAATTAAATTCACAGCTTGAATAGGAAAAATATCTAATTGCTCCCTAACTGTGCCGTATTTGATTATAAACACACAATGACTTAAATTTCAGTCTGTTTGTCACACAAACTTTTTTTTTTTTATGGTGTTTCATAGTTTTTGTGTGTGTCTTTTTTCGAATTAGAATGTAAATGATCTTTTTGAAGATTATTTACTTTCTGTGGTAAGCAGAAAAAAGAACAAAATGACAGCATACGGGTTTGGAATGACACGAGGGTGAGAAAATAATGACGGAACTGTTATTTTTGAGAGAACTATTGCTTTTAATATATCCTAAACGGCAAGCATGTCATTTATTAATCAGCGTATTTTTCCAAGCGTAGCCTCACCCCAGATGGCATTTGAATAATTGTCATACGAACAGATGCATTGTTTTCTCTCATTATATTTAGCTTTGTGACATTATTTTTCCATTTAAAAAATTAGCATGAGCTGCAAATCGTCGCTTGTAGGGCAAAGTGGTGGTGATGAATTTGTCTGAAGTGTGCTGAGAAAGCCAAGGTGACTTCTCACTGAATCACTGATCATAAAAAAATACGAATCTTTATCTGGGTAAATCAGCAAAGACATCAATTTATAACGCTGAAAGTGTTGTTTTCTCAATCCCAGTGAAAAATGGAGCATGTCAAGATGTTGACATTGAGAATCTCTCTCTCTCTCTCTCTCTCTCTCTCTCTCTCCATCCTCCCATTCGCTTTCATATGCAGGCGGTACAGGCGCTTGCCGTCTGCGACCCATCTGGTTGTCACGGTAACCTCAGGGAATCTCGTAAGATAATTAGCTAGGCGCTGGACGTGCCTCGTAATTTGGCACGACAGTGTGACCCGGTGAAAAGGAATGCGGTGAACCCCATTTGCCACGCTGGAGGTGGAGTGTGTGCCCTTTGACCTCTGTACCCTGACGGGGTCAAAGGTCAATCCACTAGCCAGAACCCTGCGACAAGAGAATCGATGTCCCGTCGCAGTTTAATAATGAGGACCACGTCTGTAGCGTTCGCCCCCGTGCTGGATTGATTGTCATCCTTTCCAGGAATGACACATGCTGCTGTTTTCGCGCGGTTCGAAGGTCCCCTCGCAGGACCCCGGTGCAACTGTTGTCCTTCCATCTGTTTTGACTCATCTCCTCCTGTTCATCAGTCTCCTTGTCTCTGACCTGCGCTGCCGTCTCCGACAGCGCTATGCATTTAAATTGGAATTGAAACGTAGTGACTTGTGCAGTCTAAACACAGCCTCGGACCTGAAGGCATTTAGATGCGAAGTGAGTTTTGCGGCCGCCTGTCAGTGATGATGCCGGTGCATATTGACTATATGGAGGGCAACAGGTTTTTTATTTACTTATCGCAGATGAATATTGACATGGGGATTTCTGTGCGGGTCTTTTATTTGTAAAATCTTGCGAAACCAACAATTTCACAGCGCTTTGATGCGACTTATCTGTCCACACTGACTGCAGAACTGTTACACAACGTGACATAAATAGACTCCTAAATGACTGACAAAGTTTTTTGTATGTAAGAGCTTTTATATGGTATGGTATATATATATATATATATATATATATATATATATACTGTATATATATATAATTTCATACAGGGTACTTGACATGCTTTTTTAAATGGAAGAACTGGATTTTTTTTTTTTAAATCAAGAGGTGCTTAAAGTACTCCCTGCTGCAATCAAGTAATGATATTGTTCTTATTTACTCACCGATGCTAATTTTCCCTCACATTTGGCACTTTTTAGCACAAAATCAGAACAAAATGACTAAACACTAAATTAAAATGAAATTGGAAAAATTAAAAATAAATTCAAAATATGAATACAAACTAACAGTAGTCTAATGACACTGGTTCATACCAGACATTTTATTTATTTATTTATTTATTTATTAGGAAATTGAAAATAAAGAAATGTTGTTTTTATTTATTTATTTATTTTGACATTTTAAATTAAGCAATAAAGAATTTGATGAACAATCTCATTTGTATATTTCTTTGTATATTTCTTATGCTACACAAATCATTTGTTTTGTGCCTCTTTTCTCATTGTCAGCTTGCAATGGCTGTTTTTTTTTCCTGAAAATTAGTATCATGCTGGTCATGCTAGTTCAAACTAGTATAGATTTGTTAGTATTTGTCACCTCAGCATAGTTTGCATGCCCTGTATAAACATTGTGGATTGGCAGACAACTTTATTAATTTTGATGGGAGTGATCTAGCTTTATCACGTCACGTTACACTTGTAGTGTTCTGTGGTCTGCATGGGGCTGCATGATTATACTGTAGAAAACAGAAAGATTTTCACTTGTTTTTGTCAGTTATGCATGTTCCCATTCTACTATGAAACCTAATGTGTTGTTTTTCAGGTAGATGGCTAGTTCATGTTGACAGTTTTACTAACTTAAACCTGCTCAGAAAGGTTGGACTGCAGTGTTTCTAGATGAGTTCTTTGTTTCTACCTCACTGTGATGGGAAACCAAACCCTCACGTTCTCACAGTTTCTCCTCATCGTCCCCCATCCCCCCTTTATCTCTTTGTCTCTCACCTCATTGTGCTATCTGTGTTGGTCTGGACATGCACAGATTAATTGATAGTCTGATTAGCAGTGACACAGTAAAGAAAAAGCACATCATCTCTCTCATGACATGCATCTTTCCTGAATAGCAATCGAACATCACCGTAGACCCTGATACAGATTACACTGACTCCCAGGAGAGTCATCGTCTGTCCACCACTCCCTTCCTCAGCACGTGTCCTCTCTCTCACACGCTCTCATGCGAGGCAGCTAGAATCAATCAATATGGCCGTCAAGGCGAATGGCACCGCATAGTCTTCTGGGAGCCAACGGCAGGTGACTTTGAGGCCGTGGGGTCCATGCTAATGAAATTGTGAGTGCCTTCGGATGGGCGGCGGCGAATCAATCAGTTTCAACTTCTGTTTACACGTCACCTGAGAACGTGTATGAAATGGTCAGCTGTTTTTTTTCTCTACTCAGGAAAGGTAATCATATAGCTCTGTTCGTTTACTGGTAGGTGAAGCAAATAGAAAAAAGATGAAGTTTTGGAAGTTTTTGTTCTCTCTCTTATGCTTTTTTAACTTCAGTTCAACCTCAGATTTGTGCTCAATCATGTTTTTGCTGCAGCCATTTTTTCCCAGTAGAACTTCAAGTCTTTTGTTTCTTTTCTGTTTTTATTTACGAATATCATAGGTGTGAATTGATTCCAGTGAAGTATCAGTTAACTTCTGACTGTCAAATAAATAAATGTATTTATTGTGGATTTTAGTGGACAATAAGTTTATTTGTTTGTTTGTTTGTAATAGTTTATTTATTATTATTATTAGATTTGTTATATAGATTTTTGTGGATAATGTATGTTTCAATTTGTTTATTTACTTAGTTTATTGCTTATTTTTAACTCCATTCAATTCCATTCACTTATAAAAAATTAACCTTTTTATGGAATGACCCTTTTTGTTGCATGGAATTTTAGCAATTGTTAACATTAGCTTCCATACCTGTGAGAATCGCAGTGGTTTTTATTGATCTCACAGTGTTGAAGACAAAGGCACACAAGCTACTGGTGTTGTATTACAGCTAGTTAATCAGCTCTTATCTTGATGTAAGTGGTCTCCCTTTAGGGCACGTCTCTCGCTTGCGCTGGAATTGAGGGGTCATTATTTTTGACAAAAATCAAGTTAACTGGCCCTGCATTCTCCCTAATTTCTTGGCTGTTTCCTGTTCCTGCCTCACCCTAGAATTCAGACAGCTGCCTTTTCAGTATTTCACAATGCTGCTATTGTGTGGCTTTAACATCACATACTCTACAAAGAACTTTACTGTACTCTGCTAGTAACGTACTAGGAAAGCTGATGGTTGCAATAATATAACAACATGCTAATTGTTCTAGCTAATAAATTAATCAATCAGTATGTAGTCATGGTGTCTGTGAGGAAAATGGTTAACGATCAGGGCCAGTGACCAAAAGGTCCAATTCATGACTTAATTGAACACCGTGATCATGTTCAAACATTTAATGCTAAGTAATAGCATACTAAAAGTTGATTGGACAAAGCTAACCAACTACTTGGTAATCACTAGTCATGATGATGATAAACAGCCAAATCATGTGAAAGAAAAGCAAATATGGTATTTCGATAAGGTGTGCCTCAGGGAGATGTTATTAGTCCATTCATATTTCCAAAGATTTCATTATCAGTTATGAAAGGAACAACATTTACTCTCAGGAAAAAATATAAGGTACTTAAATCTTTTGAAGCCACATTTTCAGTTGTGTAAAACCACATTTGTTTACTTATTTAACCCTATGACAGCATGTCAGTGATATTTGACTGTTTCTTTTGTTCCAAGCTGACCATTTTTCTGTTGCGTGGCACTCAAGAACCACTAATGAGCAG
This sequence comes from Sinocyclocheilus rhinocerous, assembly GCF_001515625.1. Taxonomy (NCBI): domain Eukaryota; kingdom Metazoa; phylum Chordata; class Actinopteri; order Cypriniformes; family Cyprinidae; genus Sinocyclocheilus; species Sinocyclocheilus rhinocerous. The sequence continues at coordinate 464,420 of NW_015632978.1, forward strand.
CTATATCTTGAACATAGGTTTGATGCATCATCTGCTCATATAGTACATCGCTTGACAGACAAAAGATAAATGTTCTCGTCCCTGCCAGAACATAATAACCACCTGCTTTCTGTGTGTACTTTTTAATTTTATTCTAGTCATGAAAAAACGCCTGTAATGGGTGTGCTTTTTGCTAGGCTGAAGCGAAATCCAAAGAAATTAATTTTTTTTCCAAGAAGAGAGAGGTGTGCAAAATACTCCAAATGAGTCCATGAGTGTAAGTGTTGCTAAGCACCGCTGACCCCTTAGCGACAGGCACCGGCCGTGTTACCAGGGAAACGTACCGCCAAAGGCCTTTTTTACACAATGCCCAAGTTCTGAACCAGACTCTTGATGGAGAGGGCCCTCACAAAGAACCCCATTATCCTCGATGCAGGGTAGCGGAAGCTTTTTGAATAAAAACACTTACATGTTATTTTTGTCAGGCATTTTGAACCACCTCACCCTCATTATTCTATTATTCTCATCAAGTGCTCAATCAGGCATTAGCCGTTTTGTACCGTACTACTGAGAGGAACGTGTTTTAACAGTTTGAGCCTGACTACGGCCAAAAAAGTTTCTCAGGTAATTTCAGTTACTTGTTCATGGCATTTCAGTGCAGTCACAGGCTTGCTTCCTTAAACTCTAAACGCTATTAGGTTGCCGTGCTGAAGCAGGTGGGCCTTATTAAAATAAATTGATCAAATAATGCGGTGATCAATCCACTGTATATGTCCCAGGCGTAATGTATCGCATTAACTGCACCCTGAGCGTTTTTCCGTGTATTAAGAGGCTCAGCTGCACTAGAACCTCCAAATTAAGAAATCCCTCCTAGAGTGATGCACCAGAAAAATGCTTTAGGTCAGCGTGCTCAGCTCATTTATGGTGGCACATGTTGCTTGCGCATCCACGTGGCCGCCTTTCCTTATCCTCCTTGCTTTAGGAGAACTACTCATACCATTATTTATTTCCAGTGGCTCTCAACCAAACCAAATCACATCATAGTTGGACTGACAGAAGCTGTATCTTTTATCATAACCCAGAATTCCCCTCTCCCAACCTAGAAATTAGCCCATGACGCAACATTCGGTGAAGTGAATTATATGCTGTTATTACTGGACTGTCGTTAGTAATGGGATAGCTATGATTCAATAATTAGGTTACCGTAAAGTAATGCCGCACACACAGCAGGCTCATTCTGCTCATACCATTGATGCCGTTGTGTCTTTTTTTGTGCTGAGTCTGGTCCAATTTGTAACTTAATTAAATGTGCAGGTCCTCTATCATTAAGTTATATTGATTTTCATTCTGTCACTCGAAGGAGACACCATTGACAGGTCAACTGGAGCCGAGCATATCTAGAGCGATGAGGTCTATGAAAATATATTTTAAACAATAAAATCCTATTAAAGACTAAATACTTAGTTCCACCGAATTCCACTTGAATTAATTGCAATCACTTAATTTCAAGAGAAGGCTGCTTTTCGAGAAGCAGCATTTTCCCCCCTGAGTCAATATCTCTGGTTATTCATCATAGCTGCTGCCATAAACGGTAGCACCGTATTAACTTAGCTCCAATAAGTGGATTATTGAGCACACCAATTTTTAAGAGTGGTCTCTTTAAAAACCCACGTGCCGCTAGCAGATATTATAACCTTTGATTAAACGTGTAAACGGGATTGAAATGTACCCCAAGGATGTGTACAAAGCTAAATCAAAATGGAGGAAATGGCCTTTATTCCTGTGATAGCACCCGTCCTGGGTTGTGTTTTTCGCATTCGGGGCTGGTGATAAATTGAGGACGCTTTTAGAGGTAAGATTACCTTGCTGTCGTTTGCCAGTCATTTTCAGTGAGGCCTCTGACAGAACCAGGCCAGGCTGTCTACACATAACACGCTGCGATACAGTGGGAAGACAAGCTGGAGGAAAATCAATTCACTACTGGCAGAGATAAGCGGTATTGTATGGGCAAACACAAAGGCTTCCACCCATTTACACACGCAGGCTAATCTCCTCAAAGCAAACATAGATTTTGGTTTGGCCATAAATGGAAATAAATGCAGTGCAGTTTTCACTGCTGAGGGAGAATGCAGTAAGAATGAATAGCGCTGTTTATTTGCACGTTGGCTATGTTGTTTTGTACTGTAAAAAAATCATATTTGTAAATAAAACAAAATTACAGTACATTTTAGAAGTGCTATTTCAGTTTTTCATGTTTAATGCAATGTATTACTTACCGTTTCTTTGCAACTGTAACATTTGCTAGCAATTTCTAAATAAAAAAATGTTTCTACACCAATTTTTTTCTTTCAGTAATAGCACTTGATAATCAGGCTAATCAGCTAAAGGTGTCCACAAATTAAAACATTTTCCTGCTCTAGCAGCATAAGTGAACAAGTTGCAGGTTTTGCACTGAAACACCACATGCTATTTTTTTTTGTCAATTCATCCTTAATAGTAAACAAATTTGGGTGCATTAATGAAGCAAATTTCTGCATAAATCATTCAGAAAACCATTCATATGCATAAAAAGCCAGTTTGCATTCAGTGCAAAAAGTGTGTTGATTTTTGCACTGAATTAAACCATGTGCTGCACTGATTAGTCTCTTGAGTGTTTTCGTAGTTCTTTCAAATGGCATGATCTCATGTTTATCAGGGACACAAAGTTAAAGTGCGGTTGTGGCGGTTCGAAACACTGAATTCGGAGCTGCTTCGCTCTGGTAGGTTTACTCGAGTTCTCTTGGACTCCTCATCTTGTCTTGAAGTCTCTTAAGCAAGCAGCCGCCGATCGATGCGCCTGATCAGCGATATTCTCTCAGGGTTGCGTTGGCTAAGTGCTCTCAGTGTTGTTGCTAATTAAAACCCAGACAGTAAAAAACCCACCGTCACCTGCTTTCTGCTCCACCTGACGATCTGCAGCCGCATGCTGGAGACACGCCATAGCAAGACTTAATGAGCTGTTTTTCTGCTTGTTATTTTTAGCAGCAAATATACAAATATATTTACTGTATCTGTATGTGTTATTTATTCATATATATATATATATATATATATATATATATATTAGTGCTGTCAAATGATGATTACAGAACCGGCTTTTCTGACAAGATGCGCGTTAAATATCGCATGCGATTTATCGTGCAGCCCTAGTTAAAGGGGTATAAAGGGGTTTTCAAGCATCGAAGTACAAAATTTAATGCAGCTTAAATAAAATTTCCCCTGTACATTAGAATGTGTCCTGTTTAATTGGTGTTTTTTTCTGAACAAAAAATAGACTATCATACAATTTTACCATGATTTACAGAAGACACCCACTAAAATGTCATTCAGTATAACCTAAAATTTTGTCAGGCATATTTACAGCCAGAATCAATAAGATGACATTAAACGACTATTTAAGGATCACGGTGCAGCCCTAAAATGCTAATTAATTGTCATTTTTAATCTTTTTTTTTTTCTTTTAAAAATGGGTTTTACCCATTTGTCAGCATGAAGTTTTTAATCCATTTAAAATACAAAAAAAAATGGTATGGTCACATCTTTTATATATTTTTTATAAGTACAGGTTTTTTCAACACATTTTGACATTATTTTCACAAAAATGAATTGAAACATTAAAGTAGACACTTTACTTGCATTGAATATGCTTTCTTTGTATGTGAAATCACTGCAGTAAATTTAATTTTATGTAAATTTAATTTATATATATATATATATTATATATATATATATATATATATATAGCTATATATATATTATTGCTCTTTTGTTGATTTTGATTGCTTCCATTGTCCTCATTTGTAAGTCGCTTTGGATAAAAGTGTCTGCTAAATATCTAAATGTAAATATATATATATATATATATTGTAAATATATATTGTGGCTGTCACAAAAAAAAAGTCAGTGTTTGATGAGAAAAGAGGAACTCTTGTTATCTTTCTTTTTCTTGGTATGGCCTCATCAGCAATGAAATGAGTGCTTGTGGAGAGAGCGAAGCGCTTGTGTTGTCATCATCTTTGTCAGTGTGATGTTCAGATGATGTCAGTCGTGATTGGCCGTATTTTTTCTAGGAGTGCTGTGGAGTGTGCAGCAAATTATAGATCTGAATTTAAGTTCATTTCCATTGGGTCAGGAAAGATGTTATCAGGATTGCTGGTGGACAAAGCGACACGATAACATCATCTTCATCTGCAATCGTTTCTTGAGATGTTCACATGATGTCAGTGGTGATTGGGCATATTTTGCCACGAGTGCTATTGAGTTTGCAAACGATCGTTTTTCTTATGGCAAAAAAAGATGTAAGTTTTGTTAGAGTATAAACCCTTTTTTTCCTGATATATAGATGTTGTTTCTATTGCTGTTTCCCACAGTACTGGTATGAAGGGAATGAGATGGGAGACCTGCCTGTGGATTTCTCCATCGTATGGGACGGTGACTTTCCCATCGACAAGCCGTCATCCATGCGAGGTAAGAAATCTCACACTTCACCTTCAGCCCCCTAGTGGCATTTCTAAAGCTAAAGAGAAGAAATATTGAAGCTATCCTCTCTACATTCATATTTTATCGACGTTCCCGGTTTCCTCTTGATGTGGGAAGGGTGTTACCTTCGTGTAAAGTAGAACTTAATGCATCTTTTATTTTATTTTATCTGGATATCTGTTCAAACACACTTAGTCTGTCAGGTGTTCTCTCAGTCGCCGTGGTATATTTTATTGATAACAGGGCGCCTGCTTGCTTCAGCCTCATATAACCTCACATTACTGCGGAGGATGGTATGGAGTCTGCGTCCGTCAGCTTTTAACCTGTCCACACCGCTGTCCGTTTGCATTTACTTCGAGCGCTTTGAGAAGTAAGAGTGGAAAGACCTCCTGGAGTCGATATATATATATATCTCTTGAGGAGAACTTCATCAGGTGTGCTATTACAGAGTGTTTCTGTGCTTTCAGAGGCGAGGGAGGAATAGAAAGTCACAGCTCACTGTGTATCTGCAGATATACAATCTCTGTGGTAAATTATTGGTGTTGTGTTTGTTAGGCCGTGATCATGTTTTCAGTGGCCTGTTATTCTGAGCTCAGATGGGCAATTTAGCCTCGAGATCCACCTTCCCACAGCTGCCTTCAAAGATACCTCATTTTGGCCAAAATCCAAGCCACCATGACTTGTATTCTTTTTCCAGTAGAAAATCCCAGAATATGAAGCTTTTTGTCCGAGATGGCAGACAAAGTTTAGGGAAATATCCATATGTAATGTAAAATATAATACAAATATTTATAAATATTACGTTATTTTGTTATATCATATAATTATTATTGTTTTTAATATTTTAAGTGTACGTAAAACATTTATAAATTAATATTAAATGAATAAATATAACATTTTATGTAATAGTTTTATTTATTTCATTTTATAATTTCATATAATAATTTCATATTTATTTATGTATTTAATATTTATAAATATATTATTAATAGTATACTATTATTAATGAATATAATATAAGTGTATTATAGTATTAATAAACATTTAAGTGTATGTTATATTTTGATATTGATATATTTTAAATGCCTATATGTGTAATATAATAAAATAAAATATTAAACCCCATAATATAATATACTGTATTTATAAATATTATATTTTTATTAGTGCTGTCAAACGATTAATCGCATCCAAAATGAAAGTTTTTGTTTGCATAATATATGTTTGTGTTCTGTGTATATTTATTATGTATATATAAATACACAAACATACAGTATATATTTCGAAATTATTTACATGTATTTACATGTCTATATTTATATTCTTATAATTTATATTATAAATAAATATATTTAATATATAAA
>NW_015632978.1:470689-475111 GCF_001515625.1 Sinocyclocheilus rhinocerous
TTTAATATATAAACATAAAAAATTTTCTGAAATATATACATGCATGTGTGTATTTATCATTTGACAGCACAAATTTTTATAACTAATAATATTAATCCTATTTGTAATATAAATATTGTTACAAAAATAGGCAGCAAAACTGGATACCTCATAAGCTTGAATATGACATTTTCTAAATATTCAAAAATATCTGTCAATATTTCCAGATTTTCTATACTATGAACATGTTTCGTGTCTTACTGACATTTTTAAACATTCAAATAATTTCTTTTATATACATAATTTGCTTCTAGATGGGGTTATTTTAAGATTTTCGATACAAATATATTTATTTACTACTGTAAAATGTTTCATTAAAAAACATTTAATAAGCTGAGCATATGTTTAGTCTCTGTGCAAAAATGAGTTGCTACTTGTGACCAGCATTTCAAATCACTCACATGCGGTTCTATATCTGTTAGGATGCTGTCTGTGTAGACAGTAACCAGCGAGTGAGCTCACTAGAGTTTGGAACAGAGCCACTGTGTATAGAATTGAACCTCTACACCCACTACAGCAGAACGCCTTGGTTTTCTGCTTCCTCAAGGCCTCGGGTCAGAGTTATTAGTCTGTGTGGGCAGCACATGAATCACGGCACAGTGAAAGCAGGCGTGGGTTTCGCCTCGGCTACCTTCCCCATACAGTTCAATTATCGATTGGCACCACACAGCTAGCACCACTCCAAACATGGCCTGCGTTTAACTGCCCAGCTGAGAATACGGCTATATTCTCACTCTGTGTGTGTGTGTGTGTGTGTGTGGACGCAGCTCTCCTGTATAAGTGTGAAGCTCAGAGGGACAGCTGTGGACTCTGTCTGAAGGCAGACAGCATGTTTGAGTGTGGCTGGTGTTTAGCCGATAAGAAGTGTCTCCTGAAGCAACACTGTCCATCACCCGAACACAACTGGATGCATCAGGGACGCCGCAACGTACGCTGCAGCCATCCCCGAATCACTAAGGTAGCACACACACACACATCATCTGAAAGCCATCCTTGTGTTCAGATGAGCCCTAACTAAAACATTAAAGTAAACAGTGAGGAAATACATGAATTATGTTAGGGACACTGGGTAGGTGGTAAATAATTTCTGTCAAGAATGAAAGTCATTTTATTATGTTATTATTTTATTATAAATCATTTAGACGATTAATCGTGATTAATCGTTTGACAGCACTACTTTTTTTGGAATCACAGTATTTATTTTGTCTTTATTATTCATCTTTATTATTTACCTCAATTGTTTACATTTTTAGATTTACAATTATTTATTTAATTACCTTTATTTACCTTTATTATTTATTTATTCTTGAATTTGTCTTTTTACCCATTTGTTTACCTTTTTTTTAATGTAGAGCATATTTATTTATATCTTTATTATTTATCTTTACTTTTGTAACATTTTGTAGCTTTAAAATGTTCATTTATTAATTTTCATCATCTCAGTTTTTGACTTTTTTTAAAATAAAAAATATTTATTTATCATTATTTATCTGTATGATTTATTTATTCATCAATCTATCTTTAGTAGTTTTTTTTTTTACAATTTTCAGACGTAAAAATGTTTAATTTACTATTTTTAGAATCAAAATATTTGTATTTATTTTCATTTATTAACATTTTTCTATATACCTTTTTCTTCATTAAAGATGTTTTGTTGGACTTTTGTAGCTTCTGTATGTCATTTTTCATAAATTGTCCCTCAAATATGGTTAAAAGCACAAATGAAATAGACAATCCTCCTGCATGACAGATATCCCAGACTGCACCTTTCAAAGTGGTGACCTTTAAAGCTCTTAGAATTTGTTTCTTTTATATCCTCCAATGAGAAGCTGTCATCTCTGTCTTCATAGATCCGGCCACTGACGGGGCCGAAGGAGGGCGGCACACGCGTGACCATCGAAGGAGAGAATCTGGGGCTGCAGGTTCGAGAGATCACGCATGTGCGTGTGGCGGGAGTTCGCTGCAACCCTGCTGCGTCTGAATACATCAGCGCTGAGAGGTGGGTTATGCTTCCCGTGATGCTAGTTAATTTGAACTGGTGTTTGGACAGTGCTTAGTGCAGGAGTGATTTCTGGGTTTGTTCTTGGCCTGCAGGATCGTGTGTGATATGGAGGAATCTCTGATGTCGAGTCCCCCTGGTGGTCCGGTGGAGCTGTGTATCGGTGACTGCAGCGCTGAGTATCGAACCCAGTCGTCTCAGATGTACTCTTTTGTGGTACGTCCTCTGCTTCTTTGTTTAGGAAAGGGACAATGTTATCTTAAGACATCTTGGCTGTCTCTGAAACTTGAAGAATGTTGCTTTATCAGGCAACATATGGAGAAAGGAAGGCATCAAAACAAATCCTAATTCAATCCCATAATCCTGTGTGTGCCTTTCAGCGATTGGACAGAATAAATGCCATAGTGGTTGGAAAAAATTTCCATTTTTATTTATTTAGAATATTTAATGACTACGGTGCTTATTTAATTTTATTAAAAATAGGTTAGGTATGTTAAAATATATGTATTTTATTTTTTTAATTTAATTTGTATTTATTTAAACAATTATTTATAATGATTTATTTGTTCATTAAGTTATGTATAATTTTAGAATAGAAAAATGTCTTTTAAATATGTATCTTTATCATTTATTTACCATTTTAGTATAATTCATTCATTCATAATTCATTTATATTTTTTATTTTATTTATTATTTCTATATTTTTTTTACCATTTTTAGAATAGAAAAGTGTCTTTTAAATATGTATCTTTATAATGTATAATTTCTATTATTTGTTTACCATTTTAGTATTAATTAATTCATAGTTCATTTACATTTTTTATTTTATTTATTTATTTATTTATTATGTTTTTACCATTATTTAGAATCACAATATTTTTTTTCTTTAATTTAGCTTTTATAATTTTTACTGTTTTTATCTACAAATTTATTTATTCATCTTTATATTTAATGACAACCGTGCTTATTTTTAATTGAAAAGATAATTTTAATTTTAATTTATGATTCCATTTCTGCCGGAAATAAGCATTGTAATTACTAAACACTCTATGGGTTATTTCTAAACTCACTTGAATTTGTTCTAGAATATTAAATGTGATGACATCTTACTTTTTAAAGCAGTTTCCAGGTGCCTTCATACACAAAACGGCACCTGACTGGCCAGCGAGGCGGCTGCCTTCGATTTTACACCAAGCGGTTATATTTTAATCGTTTTTTTTCATATCGATTCCCTTATCGCTGCTAACATTTTGTTTGTGGTGATTTACGCGCAGCTAATCAATACGAATCCATCCTTTGAGACTCAGCCAATCCGATTTTGCACTTGAAACCGATGAATCGTTAGGATTCCCACTCCTCCATCCCATTAGCCAATCAAATCAACTTGTGGAGCCCATGTGATAATGTAGTTGAAGGAAAGGGGAATGTAAAGAATGACACAATTACCCCTTCCTCCCCGCTGAGTTTTGAGTGGTGCCCAGCAGGAATAGGGCATTAGTCTATTATCCCGAGCCCAGGAGCTTTACACACACACACACACACACATATATATAAATGGATGACCCTGCCTGGATTCCCTCAACATCTAATCAATAGCGTCCAGGCAGCTTCAGTCGTGCAGAAGGGTAAAGCAAATGAAAATACACACTCTGACCAATTACACAGGTATGCAACTAATTACTGCGAGAGGACGGCGCTTTTTTAAAAGTAAATAAAAAAATTAATGTTTTTCTATTTCCATTTCAGTCAATCAATTAGAACTGTAGTCATTAAAATTAAAATAAATATTTAAAAATATATATTTTTAATGAATATTCAATGACTACAGTGATTATTAAAATATTTATTGATTAAATAATGTGTTTATATACAGTGCCTTGCGAATGTATTCATACCCCTTCATTTTTTTCACATTTTGTTTTGTTGCTGCCTTATGTTAAACTGCTTTAAATTAGTTTTTTTCCACAACAATCTACACTCCATACACCATAACTGTCAAGCAAAAAAGATGGTTTTTAACATAGCAAATTTATTAAAAATAAAAAAATAAAATGATTCCATTGCATCTGGGACAGTTAAAATTTAGCTCAGGAGCATTCATTTTGCTTGTAGATATTACTACAATTCAAGTGAAGTTAACCTGTGGCAAATTCAATTGAATGGATATGATTTGGAAAGGCACACACGTCTTAATAAAAGGTCTAACAGCTGATAATACATATCAGAGCAAAAACCAAGCCCTGAGGTCATATAACTGTCAAGCAAAAAAAATGGTTTTTAACATCTATGCAAATTTATTAAAAATAAAAAACTAAAATGATTCCATTGCATCTGGGACAGTTAAAATTTAGCTCAGGAGCATTCATTTTGCTTGTAGATATTAC
>NW_015632978.1:475130-498628 GCF_001515625.1 Sinocyclocheilus rhinocerous
GAAGAATGGCAGATAATTGCAAAATGCTGATGAGTAAAGCTTGTCGCATCAAACAAAAAAAGACTTGAGACTTTAAAGGTGCTTCAGCGAAATCCAACATCAGTAGTATGAGTACTTATGCAATATACTTATTTCAGTTTTTTTTTTTTTTTTATAAATTTACGAAGTTGTGACAATTCTGTTTTTGCTTTGTCAGTATGGTGTATGGCGTGTAGATTGATGTGGAAAAAAAGTAATTTAAAGCAGTTTATCATAAGGCGCCAACATAACAAAATGTAAAAAAAAATGAAGGGGTATGATTACTTTCGCAAGGCACTGTATATACACACACACACACTTAATTATTTAATTTAAAATTGTAAATGGATATTTGAACATTTAATGACTACAGAATTAGAAGATGAGAAAATATTCTTTTAAAACTGTTTTTATTTATTTTTATTTTTATTTTTTATCCAACTTATGATTCCATTTTTGCTAGAAATAAGCAGTTTCTGTAATTATGCAATTATTAAACACTTATTTGTTCTAGATCATTAAATCTGACGTTATGGTGCCTTTAAAGCCATTCTAAAAGCAATTTACTGGCTGAAAAGACCAGCATGTATTCCCCTTCAAGTTTAGACTATGAACTAGTTTATGCTGGTCTAGTCATGTTCTTCACTAACCAATCTCACCTGGTGAATCTGGTTGGCCAAAGAAACCTTGCTGGTAGAAAAACCATAATTAAACATAAAAATTTAATAAAAAATTAAATATATATATTTTTCAACTTCCATTTCAGTCAATCCTGTATATACACACACACACACTTAATTATTTAATTTAAAATTGTAAATGGATATTTGAACATTTAATGACTACAGAATTAGAAGATGAGAAAATATTTTATTTATTTTTATTTTCATTTTTTATCCAACTTATAATTCCATTTTTGCTAGAAATAAGCAGTTTCTGTAATTATGCAATTATTAAACACTTATTTGTTCTAGATCATTAAATCTGACGTTATGGTGCCTTTAAAGCCATTCTAAAAGCAATTTACTGGCTGAAAAGACCAGCATGTATTCCCCTTCAAGTTTAGACTATGAACTAGTTTATGCTGGTCTAGTCATGTTCTTCACTAACCAATCTCACCTGGTGAATCTGGTTGGCCAAAGAAACCTTGCTGGTAGAAAAACCATAATTAAACATAAAAATTTAATAAAAAATTAAATATATATATTTTTCAACTTCCATTTCAGTCAATCAGTTAGCACTGTAGTCATTAAATATCCATTAAATATTAAAATAAATATTAAAAAGTGTTTATTTTTAATGAATATTTAGTGACTACAATGATTATTAAAATGGTCCCAATAATATGTGTACACATCATTTAATTTACATTTTTTAATGGATATTTGAACATTTAATGACTACAGAATTAGAAGATGAAAAAAATATTCTTATGTTTTTTTTATTTATTTAACTTCTGATTCCATTTTTCTCCGAAATAAGCAGTTTCTGTAATTATGTAATTATTAAACACTCATTTGTTCTAGATCATTAAATCTGACATTAAGGTGCTTTTAAAGCCAGTCTGATAGCAATTTATGCAATTAATGGCTGAAAAGACCAGCATGTATTCCCATTCAAGTTTAGACTGGTTTATTTTGGTCTAGTCAAGTTGATTACCAACAAAACTCAGTTGGTGATGCTGGTTGCCCAAAACGTTTTGCTGGTAGAGAAACCAGCATCCACAACACATTAGAGGTCCTTTCAACCATCTAAAAAACAGCTTAAACTAGTCTAAGGTGGTTAGTTGGTCTCCCAGCCTGGGCAAGATGGTTAAGCTGGTCTATTTTGATAGTTCTGAGTGGGTTTAGGCACCAGAGAAACACCAGCTTGGACAACCAAATAAACCATCTTAAAGCCAGACAAGAACAGCAAACCACTGTAGGCTGGTTTAGGCTGTTTATGTTATCAGGTTTTGATTCATTTTTCAACTTAAAAGGGACAAAAATGTGAAAATGGCTTCAAATATGTCTGTTTTTGTGTAATATAACATCATGTTTTGTTCCAACAGGAGAACTGTGCGTGAGATAGTGTGTGTGACGCCACCCTCAGCATCAGGTTCTGGTACTTCATCCGTCAAGCTGTTCATTGACAAGGCCGAAGTCACCAGCGTTACGCATTACATTTACACCGAAGATCCAACCATTTCCAGCGTGGAGCCCAACTGGAGCATCATTAAGTACGTTAACACAATCTCACACATGCTTAATAACTCTGTTCCAAACCCTAGAGAGATTCCTCACTGCCTGCTGTCTACACAGGCTAATATGTCTCGCTAACTTCAAAGACAGCATCCAAAGCCTAATAGAATTTCAGAAATGAATGAATTGAAATGCTCCACGTGGGCAGAAACTCACTCACGGCTGTTTCCAATAGAGAGTTAGCATATGCCAATGACTCTGTAAGTCTGATTAGCACAAAGATACAGATATATAGCAAATTAAAATAGTTTATTTTTAGTGTGATGAAATAGAAACAAGAAATATAGTCGGCCCACCATCTGAAAATAGAATTGGTGCAGTGCTTATTTCAAAATTTTGCTGCTTACTGTTCACTAGAACCTAAATTCTGACTCGCTAGCAATAGACCAGTCATATAGTCACTCGATTTGAGGTATGAAACGAGTATCTGTCATCTAATTGAAGTGTTGTTTGTTTGTTTGTTCTGATAGTGGCAGCACCACCCTCACGGTCACAGGAACCAATCTGCTAACCATTCAGGAACCCAAAGTCCGAGCCAAATATGGAGGAGTGGAGACCACAAACGTGAGTTCCCCACCAGCTGTCCTTCTCATCTCTGCCCCCACCAGCATTAAGAACAGCTTGTTGTTTACGTGATAAGAACTCATGTCTGGATGTTCCTCTGTAGGTTTGTACGTTGGTGAATGACTCTGTCATGACTTGCTTGGCTCCGGGCATCATCTACACCAAACGCCAGGTTCCAGATTGCGGAGTTCATCCGGATGAGTTCGGCTTCATCCTGGACCATGTGTCCGCCCTCCTCATCCTCAATGGAACTCCTTTCACATACTATCCAAACCCCACCTTTGATCCCCTTGGGAATGCTGGGATTCTGGAGGTCAAACCAGGATCGCCCATCATCTTGAAGGCATGACCTTTGTCATAATCTCATCATCCTGTATTTAAATGTTTTCAATTTGCATTTTGATGAATTTCATGAAAAAATGTCATATTTTGCTCTAAAATATTTTGTTCCCAAAATGCAGAATTATACATATTTATTATGCAATAAAAAGACCACTAAGAACTTTTTTTATTAAATTAGGATTTCTTTTTTTAATAATGCAAATAAAAAATTCCCAAATTCTCATGTCATCCTTCTCATCTCTGCCCCCACCAGCATTAAAAACAGCTTGTTGTTTACGTGATAAGAACTCATGTCTGGATGTTCCTCTGTAGGTTTGTACGTTGGTGAATGACTCTGTCATGACGTGCTTGGCTCCGGGCATCATCTACACCAAACGCCAGGTTCTACATTTCATGACAATTTTCATGACATTTAAATTCTGCACATCAAATTATGTTGATCATTTTTGGTAAATTAATTTTTCTGTGCTTTCATCTGTAAACAGGGCAAGAACCTCATGCCTCCTGCTCCTGGCAACGCCCGCCTGAATTACAGCGTGATGATTGGAGAAACGCCCTGTCTGTTAACCGTCTCGGAATCTCAGCTGCTCTGTGATTCACCGGATCTGACCGGAGAACAGCGAGTGATGGTGACGGAGTTCATCCGGATGAGTTCGGCTTCATCCTGGACCATGTGTCCGCCCTCCTCATCCTCAATGGAACTCCTTTCACATACTATCCAAACCCGACCTTCGACCCCCTTGGGAATGCTGGGATTCTGGAGGTCAAACCAGGATCGCCCATCATCTTGAAGGCATGACCTTTGTCATAATCTCATCATCCTGTATTTAAATGTTTTCAATTTGCATTTTGATGAATTTCATGAAAAAATGTCATATTTTGCTCTAAAATATTTTGTTCCCAAAATGCAGAATTATACATATTTATTATGCAATAAAAAGACCACTAAGAACTTTTTTTATTAAATTAGGATTTCTTTTTTTAATAATGCAAATAAAAAATTCCCAAATTCTCATGTCATTTTTTTTTTTAAGTTTACTTACATTAAAATGAGTAATACACTAAATGCTACCAGAGTGTTTACCTATACTTTACAAATGTACTTAACAATTTAAACTATTTTTACTGCATAACAAAATTGTAAATTTAAACATAAACTAAATTGTAATAAAAAAAAAGTCATAATACTAAAAATCTGAATGTTCTTAAACATTTTAAATTTAAAATATAGTATTCTTTTTTAAATGCTTTATTTTGAAAATATTTAACATAAAAAAATATAAAATAATTATTTCATGCATATATATTCACATATTTATACATGAAAATTATATATAATATATACATATTTTATTGTATATATATATATATATATATATATATATTACATTTCATGACAATTTTCATGACATTTAAATTCTGCACATCAAATTATGTTGATCATTTTTGGTAAATTAATTTTTCTGTGCTTTCATCTGTAAACAGGGCAAGAACCTCATGCCTCCTGCTCCTGGCAACGCCCGCCTGAATTACAGCGTGATGATTGGAGAAACGCCCTGTCTGTTAACAGTCTCTGAATCTCAGCTGCTCTGTGATTCGCCGGATCTGACCGGAGAACAGCGAGTGATGGTGAGGATCATGCAGCTATGACATTTCCCCATTATGCATTATATACAGCTAATCTATAAGGAGCCTCTCGTGCAGCTGAAGAGCAAAACATGCTCACCTCTAGTTGCACTGACTGAGAATTTACGGCTCCTTATTTATTGTATATCAACCAATAAAGGTGGCAGAAAATGAATGGATGGCTGTAAGATGGCGAAAATGCTGAATGTTTGGTTTGCATGGACTCGGGCATTGTGCCTCTCATTTAATCAATCTCATAATAAGCCACTGCCGCGTGGCCATTTTTTACCTTAATGCTAAAACGGAAAGCATAAAGGTCAACTGGAAGTGGCTCGCCGTACATTAAGTACTTATTAGGATTATAGGGAGCGCTGATACAAGCAGTTTCCCACGTAATCTAGCTATCTGCTCTCCCGGCAGCTCAAACAATTATTACAAACAGCAGACAGGAATCCTTCATAACCTTCCTGAGCCCTGACATATGCTTAGAAAGAGCATTTGAGACATGTTCAGCCCCCTTTATTGATAATAACGGCTTTCAGTAATGGTCATTGCTCAGGAAAACCTCACTATTATTTTTGCTCATACTTGTGTTAGTCATTTGAACAAAGTCTTGACCCCAAGTATTCAACTTTAACACGTTTTATCCTGCACCGTTTGTGCTACAGTCATGAATGATGCCTCAAATCATGTGGCTTTTTGAGTAGTCGTGCCAATTCAATATTTTAAATATGACTGAATCAATATGTATATATGAAGGATTAAACGGGAACAAATTACAAATGCTTAATATAAAGTTATAAGCCTGACAATGTAATGTGTATGTTAATGTATGTGTATTTTCAGAATTATATGATGTACATGAATATGTATATATTTTCAGACTTATAATTTATGGATGGATAGATAGATAAAATAAATGCATGCACACTTTTAATTATTTAATTTCTAGTTTTTAACGACTATTTTATTTGGAAATAAGAAATTTCTGTAAAAAAAAAATAAAAATTAATAAATATAAATATATATACAGTGGGTACGGAAAGTATTCAGACCCCCTTAAATTTTTCACTCTTTGTTATATTGCAGCCATTTGCTAAAATCATTTAAGTTAATTTTTGTTCCTCATTAATGTACACACAGCACCCCATATTGACAGAAAAACACAGAATTGTTGACATTTTTGCAAATTTATTAAAAAAGAAAAACTGAAAAATGCTCAGTATTTAGTAGAAGCACCCATTTGATCTAATACAGCCATGAGTCTTTTTGGGAAAGATCCAACAAGTTTTTCACACCTGGATTTGGCGATCCTCTGCCATTCCTCCTTGCAGATCCTCTCCAGTTCTGTCAGGTTGGACGGTAAACGTTGGTGGACAGCCATTTTTAGGTCTCTCCAGAGATGCTCAATTGGGTTTAAGTCAGGGATCTGGCTGGGCCATTCAAGAACAGTCACAGAGTCGTTGTGAAGCCACTCCTTCGTTATTTTAGCTGTGTGCTTAGGGTCATTGTCTTGTTGGAAGGTAAACCTTAGTTCCAGTCTGAGGTCCTGAGCACTCTGGAGAAGGTTTTCGCCCAGGATATCCCTGTACTTGGCCGCATTCATCTTTCCCTCGATTGCAACCAGTCGTCCTGTCCCTGCAGCTGAAAAACACCCCCACAGCATGATGCTGCCACCACCATGCTTCACTGTTGGGACTGTATTGGACAGGTGCCTGGTTTTCTCCACACATACCACTTAGAATTAAGGCCAAAAAGTTCTATCTTGGTCTCATCAGACCAGAGAATCTTATTTCTCACCATCTTGGAGTCCTTCAGGTGTTTTTTTAGCAAACTCCATGCGGGCTTTCATGTGTCTTGAACTGAGGAGAGGCTTCCGTCGGGCCACTCTGCCATAAAGCCCCGACTGGTGGAGGGCTGCAGTGATGGTTGACTTTCTACAACTTTCTCCCATCTCCCGACTGCATCTCTGGAGCTCAGCCACAGTGATCTTTGGGTTCTTCTTTACCTCTCTCACCAAGGCTCTTCTCCCCCGATAGCTCAGTTTGGCCAGACGGCCAGCTCTAGGAAGGGTTCTGGTCATCCCAAACGTCTTCCATTTAAGGATTATGGAGGCCACTGTGCTCTTAGGAACCTTAAGTGCAACAGAAATTTTTTTGTAACCTTGGCCAGATCTGTGCCTTGCCACAATTCTGTCTCTGAGCTCTTCAGGCAATTCCTTTGACCTCATGATTCTCATTTGCTCTGACATGCACTGTGAGCTGTAAGGTCTTATATAGACAGGTGTGTGGCTTTCCTAATCAAGTCCAATCAGTATAATCAAACACAGCTGGACTCAAATGAAGGTGTAGAACCATCTCAAGGATGATCAGAACAAATGGACAGCACCTGAGTTAAATATATGAGTGTCACAGCAAAGGGTCTGAATACTTAGGACCATGTGATATTTCAGTTTTTCTTTTTTAATAAATCTGCAAAAATGTCAACAAATCTGTGTTTTTCTGTCAATATGGGGTGCTATGTGTACATTAATGAGGAAAAAAAATTAACTTAAATGATTTTAGCAAATGGCTGCAATACAACAAAGAGTGAAAAATTTAAGGGGGTCTGAATACTTTCCGTACCCACTGTAACCTCTAAATATGGTGGTTTTTTTCTGGCGGTATTTTGTGATTTATGGAGCGATTAAAAGAGAGATCCCCTCAGTAAAAGCCTTTAACTCTAATATGTAAAAAAAAAATTGGACCAGGCTTTATGCAATGTTCAGTTTATTATTCTGGAAATATATGCAAATGAGTGCATATTTAATTAGATAATGCAACGTTTGCATATGTGAACATAATGTTACAGAAAACTTAAAGGCTTCATTTGGCCAAAAAATTTAAATTGTCATCATTTCCTTACATCAAGTTGTTCCAAACCTGTATGAGTTTCTTTGTTCTGTTGTGCACAAAAGAAGATATTTTGAAGAATGTTAGACAGAATTGTGGCAAGGCACAGATCTGGCCAAGGTTACAGAAAAATTTCTGCTGCACTTAAGGTTCCTAAGAGCACAGTGGCCTCCATAATCCTTAAATGGAAGACGTTTGGGATGACCAGAACCCTTCCTAGAGCTGGCCGTCTGGCCAAACTGAGCTATCGGGGGAGAAGAGCCTTGGTGAGAGAGGTAAAGAAGAACCCAAAGATCACTGTGGCTGAGCTCCAGAGATGCAGTCGGGAGATGGGAGAAAGTTGTAGAAAGTCAACCATCACTGCAGCCCTCCACCAGTCGGGGCTTTATGGCAGAGTGGCCCGACGGAAGCCTCTCCTCAGTTCAAGACACATGAAAGCCCGCATGGAGTTTGCTAAAAAAACACCTGAAGGACTCCAAGATGGTGAGAAATAAGATTCTCTGGTCTGATGAGACCAAGATAGAACTTTTTGGCCTTAATTCTAAGCGGTGTGTGTGGAGAAAACCAGGCACTGCTCATCACCTGTCCCAACAGTGAAGCATGGTGGTGGCAGCATCATGCTGTGGGGGTGTTTTTCAGCTGCAGGGACAGGACGACTGGTTGCAATCGAGGGAAAGATGAATGCGGCCAAGTACAGGGATATCCTGGGCGAAAACCTTCTCCAGAGTGCTCAGGACCTCAGACTGGAACTAAGGTTTACCTTCCAACAAGACAATGACCCTAAGCACACAGCTAAAATAACGAAGGAGTGGCTTCACAACAACTCTGTGACTGTTCTTGAATGGCCCAGCCAGAGCCCTGACTTAAACCCAATTGAGCATCTCTGGAGAGACCTAAAAATGGCTGTCCACCAACGTTTACCATCCAACCTGATAGAACTGGAGAGGATCTGCAAGGAGGAATGGCAGAGGATCCCCAAATCCATGTGTGAAAAACTTGTTGCATCTTTCCCAAAGACTCATGGCTGTATTAGATCAAGAGGGTGCTTCTACTAAATACTGAGCATTTTTCAGTTTTTCTTTTTTAATAAATCTGCAAAGATGTCAACAATTCTGTGTTTTTCTGTCAATATGGGGTGCTGTGTGTACATTAATGAGGAAAAAAAATTAACTTAAATGATTTTAGCAAATGGCTGCAATATAACAAAGAGTGAAAAATTTAAGGGGGTCTGAATACTTTCCGTACCCACTGTATATATATACAAACACACACACATCAGGATAATAATAATGCATTTTATTTATCATGCACTTTTCTTAACCCAAAGCGCTACAACAACAAGCATAATAGTATGCAACAATAAGCAACACAAAAAAGAAACCATATAAAACAAACTCAATTACAGTAAGCAGTTTTAAAAAGATGAGTCTTTAAAGATTTCTTAAAACAGTTCAAGGTTGGAGAATCTCTAATTCCTGCTGGTAGAGCATTCCACAGTCGTGGAGCTGAGACAGAGAAAGCTCTACGACCCATTGAGTTTAATTTATATGCAGGCTGCTGAAGGATACACGACCTAGCAGAGCGCAAAGGAATAAATAAATAAAGCCTAAATGTATTAGTAACTATTAGACTTATATGAATTAGAAGTGTTAATCTGAAAATATAGATTTAATGTGTATAATGTATATAATATTTATTTAATAATGTATATAAATGTAATATTAAATACTGGTGTGTGTGTGTGTGTGTGTGTGTATACACATATAGATATACATACATACACTAATTAATATTTAATGCAGTTAAAACATTTTTGAAATGATAATATGAAGGTAGTTGTATATAAAATTTAACTGAATCGTTCTGAATGTGTGCAAGTATCACTTCTAAATCAAATCAGTGAAACATGAATTGAATCGATTTGCTATCAACATAAAGATTCACACCTCTGAATTACATAGCAACGCCCCAGTGCACACTCTAGCATCATGATATGAATTTCTTTAGAAAATCTAGTTTTGGTTATTAAATCGCTGAGTGTTTTGCCAACACTGTTTCCTGAATACAAACCTTGTTGCAGTAATTACTTTCAGAACTGATCAATAGCATCACAAGAAGTCAATTCTAATCAAATCCAGGACCTGTTCCTCTCCATGTAAGGTATACATTCACATTATGCCACTGAATTTAATCCAACACCTTCCTGTTTGATTGATTATCACTAACTCTGTCGACAGAATGATTATTTCTATCAAAGAGCCGATTATTCAGTTGAGTTCCGGTTTGTGAATCCACAGTGTAGAGAAACACCCATAAAAAAAGGGGAAAAAGAATGAGAGAGAGAGACATAGTTGGATCTAAGAGTGCCGGGATCACTCAGCTAATGACCTGACACATATCGACAGCGCTCCAGGATTCACTTTGTTCCCCTCTATCACCGAGTCTCAATAATTCATGCAGCCACGCGGGACCCGAGCAGCCGCAGAAAGGTGAAACTCGTTAGGACAGACGGCTGGATGCCGCGTTTAATTGGTCCGCGAATAGCGCAAGGCTGAGCTCCCGGTACCATACCTCAGTCGGACCCCAGTCTCTAAGTAGACCTCTATTACCTGCTGATTTCTGCCTAATTGCCTGCACACCTGTGCCAAAGTGACTTTTTGAAGTAATTTGATGTGGATTAGTGGTCACGGTGTCTGACGGAGGCGTGAGCGTTTGTTCTCTCGCCGCAGGTGGAGGAACGCCACGTGAACGTGTCGAACGAGTGCATAATTCTGCGGTAATTCTAATTGCGAGCTGATTTCATTCAAGGAGAAACAGTATGAGTGCCCTCAGCCAATCAAAAGCCCTCATTATGACCCACTAAAGCCGGCAGGGTCGTTAGATTGAAGGGCCTGGCGCTCAACCCATTCTAATAGTTTCTTTTGTCTATGTGTGTAGATTCTCGTGGGCGGCCTGGAATATTCTCCTGGAATGCTTCACATCTATTCCGACAGCACTCTCACGCTGCCTGCCATCATCGGGATCGGAGCCGGCGGCGGCGTCCTCCTCATCGCCATCATCGCCGTACTCATCGCCTACAAGCGCAAGACGCGGGACGCCGACCGCACGCTCAAACGCCTACAGTTGCAGATGGACAATCTGGAGTCCCGTGTCGCGCTGGAGTGCAAGGAAGGTAAGATTTGGGGGTAGTTCAGCATCTGTGGCGCATATGGCCCATGCCAAGCTGTTTCAGACAGGTGTGGAGAGTGTTTTAATGAGCTACTAATGGTTTTAACCCGTAGGATAAATCAAACGGAGCTGTGATGTATTATTTTATTGTGCGCTTGGTCTCCCGTGGGCGCCGAACGGGAGCGAGTCGGATGCGTTCTCGCACTGCAGTAGCCTGGATTCTTGCAGAGTTTGACGCAGTCTTTGTGGAGGGATTGAACTGGGTCATGACGTCATAATGTCCTCATCCTTTGATACCGGTTTTATTCACGGCTTTAAAAGGATCTGTAGCTCAGGCAGACACGGTGCTGTGTTATTTATGCATTTGTTAAAAGAATGCCATGAGATACTGGAATGAATGCAACTTTCTGTTTATGCGATTTTATAGTTTTTTCATTTCTGTGTCTTTTGTCAGTGGGCATAGTTTCCCAGAGACTGAAACTGTTTGCATTCATTCCAGAAGTGCTGTCATTTATATGTACTGTATAGAGAGAGAGAGCGAAAGCAATTTTGATCAATGTAGGATGCATTAACTTGATCAAAAGTGTCAATAAAGACGTTTATAATGTTATAAAAGATTTCCATTTCAAACAAATACTTTTATTTTAAACTATGCTAATCAAAGAATCCTGAAAAAAGTATCACTATTTCCACAAAAATATTAAGCAGCACAACTGTTTTCGATATTGATTGTTGCAAAGGAAACCAATTAAATTAAAATCATGTTTAGTTGATTAAAACTCCCTAATATATTTCAGTGTTTCTATCTCATTAAGTTTCTAAATTTCATGAAGATGCGAAATGGAAATGACACAAAATAACCATTTCTTACCATATTGTAGCTAATGCCAGTAATCTCAAAATATGGTGAAATATCCCCCTAGTATATCTGTCTGTCACAGCATATGAGGTGTTCTTCAGTCTGATGGATGCGTATCTCTTCTGTTCTTTATTACTCTCAGCATTCGCTGAGCTGCAGACAGACATCCAAGAGCTGACAAACGACATGGACGGTGTGAAAATCCCTTTCCTGGAGTATCGTACCTACACCATGAGAGTGATGTTCCCTGGCATCGAAGAACACCCGGTTCTAAAGGAGCTGGACGTAAGGGAACTTTTAAAATCTCCTGGTTTGATTTCTCTGTCACCAGGTGTCATCTGTCACTCGCAAGTGCCAATAATTAGGTTGCCACAACTCATAGACCATATTCTTTTAATCCTCCTGCCAAAAAAGAAAGCAGAAAAAACCCTAGATGTGCTTTAAAAAGATCCCCTAAACTCTGAAGCTACGGTACTGCTGTCTCAGTAGTGAGCTTCAGAGTGAACGCCTCTCTTTCAGCATGCTTTTTAATTAAAACCTCAGGCTGAATGAAATCAGCAGCCCTGCAAGGCCCTGGTGGAATAGCCGTCTAGAGACGTGCCTTACCAAAAAATGTTTTGAAAATAGTCAGCAAAGAACAATTAAATCTCACCGCAGCAGAGCTTTTTTTTCCAAGTATGCATTCAGGCAACAATTGTTGTTGCGCATGTTTCTGTCATCTCCTTCCTGTCTGGCTTTTCCATTCGTGTTTTTGTTCTCCTGCTTTTTCTTTCGTTTAATCAAATGTTCCCTCTCCTCTTAGTCTCCGGCTAATGTGGAGAAGGCCCTGCGCTTGTTCAGTCAACTGCTGCACAACAAGATGTTCCTGCTGACCTTCATCCACACGCTGGAGGCTCAAAGGTCCTTCTCCATGCGGGATCGCGGCAATGTGGCCTCCCTCCTCATGGCGGCACTGCAGGGACGGATGGAGTATGCCACTGTGGTTCTCAAACAGCTTCTTGCTGACCTGATCGAAAAGAACCTGGAGAACCGTAACCATCCCAAACTACTGCTTAGACGGTAAGAGATGGTAATTGTGGAGCATGACAATTCCTCCAGTGTTACTATATGATTTATCACCACACTTGTTAAAAATGAGCAAGGACCTAGCAACCCCCAGAACATACTGCATAACAACATCCTAGAAAACAACCAGAACACCTCAGCAACTACATAGCAATGCCCTAGAAACCCCCAAAACACTTTAGCAACTACATAACACTACCCTAGCAACACCCCAGAACATCTCAGCTACTGCAGAACAATGCCCTAGCAAACACCCAGAATGCCTTAGCAACTCCCCAGAACACCTTAGCAACTGCATAGCAATGCCCTGGAAACCACTCAGAATACCTTACAACACTACATTACCACATAGCAGCATGCAAAAAACACCCTAAATACTGCACCCTAGACACCCTAGCAACCACCCAGAATGCCTTAGCAACTGCATAGCAATGCCCTGGAAATCATTCAGAATACCTTACAACACTACATTACCACATAGCAGCATGCAAAAGACACCCTAAACAAAATACACACTAAATACTGCACCCTAAACATCCTAGCAACCACCCAGAATGCCTTAGCAACTGCATAGCAATGCCCTGGAAATCACTCAGAATACCTTACACTACTACATTACCACATAGCAGCATGAAAAAAACACCCTAAACAAAATACACCCAAAATACTGCATAGCAACACCCTAGCAACCACCCAGAATGCCTTAGCAACCACCGAAAACATCTCAGTAACCACATAGCAACATGCTAAAAACCACTCAGAACATTTTAGCAGCAACCTAGCAATGCCCTAGCAACCCCCAGAACACCTTACAACATTATGCAACCGCACAGCAGCATGCAAAAAAAACATGCAGACAACCTTATCAACTGTACAGAAAGGCTCTAGCAACCACCCAGAACGCCTTAAAGGGTTAGTTCGCCCAAAAATGAAAATTAGGCTGTGTTTTAGCTTGCGCCAATAGTTAATAGCAGCTCCGGGAGCAATGAAGTATGAGGTCAGCGTTGCGCATGGTGAGTCTCGTGAAAACCAACATTTGTTAACAGGAGCAAAGGATGTACAACAGTGAGCGCAAGCTAGATTAAATTAAAATAAAAAACAACCAGCCAGCATTGCAACCACGCAAAACACTTTAGCAACCACTTAGCAACATGCTAAAAACCACTCAGAACACATTAACATCCACCTAGCAATACCATAGCAACTGTTCAGAACACACAACATAATAATCACTCATGAATTGCGTTTGTTTTTGCAGAACTGAGTCTGTGGCTGAGAAGATGCTCACTAACTGGTTCACGTTCCTCCTGCACCGCTTCCTCAAGGTTTGTGATGTGTTTTCTAACAAAAACATTCAGTCAGTTTTAATAACATGCTATGCAAAGTCCTACGTGAAATTGAGCAACAGTCTCAAACTGCTCTCTGGCTAACTAGCATCTTGTTTGCAAGAAGATTTTGGCGCGCTGACGTTTTTGACGGCCTGACTCATCGCAAAGCCTGCTAATAAATCTCGCTAAAGCCTACCCTCCAGATAGCGACTCAGGAAATGCCGCGACTTCCGCCCAACCCTGAAATCAGCTGCGTGGAGGGCACTCGCTCAATCCCACATCCTGTCAGGTGTTCCAGAGTTCACCAAGACGACCCAAACGCCGCTGAATTAGGCTGAAGCAGATTGAGATGGCTATTAGCGCTAAGGGCGGGAACATCAGGCCCTTTGTGCATTCAAGGCTGCAACTGCCCTACGGAATGTAGCTCTGGCCGGCCGCCCAGTGTCTTTACGTCCCATCAGTGCAGATGTTAAAGTGTTTTGGCCACCATACAGGCCTTTAGGAGTAATTACCATGAAATGCCTTCTCGGTACGGCTCTGTTGCCCTGCCTGGGTGTGTACTTGTAATTTCATATTTATCATGAGCCAAAGCATTCAGTATGTTTATATCTGTTGTACATTTATGTCGTGTACATCATCTTATTAACAAGCATTTAACGTTACATTCATATAGAACATATACTCAGTGAACATTCTCAGAACTTTCTGGCAAGGTTCTCTCAAAGCTTTGAACAAATGTTCTTCCAGTAACCTTAATAGAATTTTCATTCAAAGTTATGCAGCTTTCAATAACGTTCTCGTAACATTATCAAAAATTGTATACATTGTTCATGGAACGTCTTCTAGTTGGACATTCTTCTAGCATTTTATTAAATGCTGCTACTTGTTTCAGAACATTCAGAGAATATCGAAAAGTAAGATTCCCTTGATTTTTGCAAAATGATTAAATGGAACATTCCTTTAGTGTTTTAATTAACGTTAGCATAACCCAAAAAAAAGTATAAAAACTGAGCATTTCAAACTTTCAGAGAACATTCAGAAATAACATTTTCATAACTTAATGGGAACGTTAGCCAAATGTTCTTAGAACATATTTTTGTTATCAGAGAAAAACAATCAAGAATTAATTTATCTAGAAATTAGATGTCATTATTTACTTATCCTCATGTCATACCAATCCTAAATGTAAAATAAAATAAATGTAGAACATAAAATTAAATGAAATATAATATGAAATATGTGATTTTTACAGTAGGATCAGATAAAGCATATATCATGTCTGAATCCATATTTTACAATGTTCCTTGCTGTAAAAAAAAAAACTGCTGAATACAGCCTAGGCTAGCTACAGATTGGTTAGATCGGTGGTCTCAAACTCAATTCCTGGAGGGTCACAGCTCTGCAGAGTTTAGCTCCAACCAGCTCCAAATCAAACCTGCTTGGAAGTTTCTAATAATCCTGAAGACCTTGATTAGCTGGATCAGGTGTGTTTGATTAGGGTTGGAGCTAAACTGTGCAGAGCTGTGGACTTCCAGGAATAGAGTTTGAGACCAATGGGTTAGATCAGTGGTTCCCAACCCTGTGTCCTGGAGGCACCCCAACACTGCACATTTTGCATGTCTCCTTTCTCTGACACACCAATTTCAGGTCTTGGAGTCTCTACTAATGAGCTGATGATCTGGATCAGGTGTGTTTGATTAAGGAGACATGCAAAACATGCAGTGTTGAGGTGCCTCCAGGACCAGGGTTGGGAACCACTGGGTTAGATTTTAAAACCACCTTAAACCAGCCTAGACCAGCAAACTGTAGCTTAAATGGTATTTCCAGTAGAGTTGGGTGACACATTTTAGTTGTGTATAGTCTTCTGGTCTAGTATTATGGCTATTTTATTTTATTTTTTTATTTGATTGTTTTGGGGCTTAACAGTCCATTTTCACTATATGCTTTCATTCTGTAAGTTCACTTTTAGATTTTACGAAAGAAAGTCGTGCAGGTTTAGAACGAAATGAGGGTGTGTAAATGATGATAGAATTTTCATTTTGTGGTGACTAATGCTGCGTTCACGCCATATCGTAATTTCGAGATGACAGCACGTGACGTTCTACTCGGAGCTGTTCACGTCCTCGGACTCGGAATTATGCTTTTTTTGGCAACACGATCAACGCTTAAACAGAGCCTGCGGTGGTCAGGTGGTACAGCGGTCAGTTGATACAAGTCGTAGCTCTCAGAAAACTCCCAGTTCACAAGTTGTAATTACGAGTTCTACGAGGACGTGAACGCTTTTTACAAGTTGGAATCTCGTAATTACGGGAATTCCGATATGGCGTGAACACACCTTTAATCCTACAAGGGTAACATAAATATTTGTTAACAGATATTTAGGGCTTTTTCTTGTGCTGTCAGTTCATGCCATCTGCATTTACACTGCATACGTTAAACCGTGTGAATTTGACGTTCAAACGTGTCCGTTAGCGATCGAAACCTGGCGCAGATCCCGTGACACACATCTGTTGTGTCATAACAGGGTCTAACGGCCAGACTATGAATAGCAGACGGAGCCAGAACGCCGGCAGCCTCTAAAAGCAATAGAAAGATGAGGATTTGATGTATATATTAAGACTAAATGCATGTGACATAGAGTTCGGAGGCTGGTTGTTTAGAATTACTTGCAGTTAGGCGTGCAATGGATGCTGGGTAACCCTCTCCGCCTGCGTTAGAAGAGTGTGATTCAGGATGTCATGCTGTAATTAATAATGTCAAGCTGATCTTGCCTAAGAACTAAATAATAGCCTCCCCTCCGTATCGCTGTTTAGTCATCAAACGCTTTTAAGTGGGTAATTGGAGACTTCTCCAAACTTCACAAATGCCATCTGAAAAGAACTGTGATCGGACGTGTGTCTCTCATTCTCACGGCCGCGCTTTCTTTCTCTGCACGCTCGCTGCCTTGTTTCTCCGTTTCGCTTCCTTTTGGTCAGAACATGTCTTTTCTCTTTCCTTTCATTGCTTCTTGCTCTGTATTTAAAGGCGCAATTAGGCGTTTTCGAAGTGTGTGAAAATTACAGCTCGTGATTTTATTGAATTGATGTTCTGTGGTATTTTGCGCAGGAAGTCGTCTTGAGTTCTTCAGCGTGTTCTTTAAAGGTAAAAGGTTTTAAAGGAGACATGTAATGGAAAACATGATTTCCTTGCTCTTTTGGAAATAAAAGCGCTGAGGTTCTACATAGACGTACTAAAATGTTCACAACGCAAAGCTTCTGATTATGAGACGTAAACACTATTTTGTATAGGATTTGTTTTCTTTTCAATGTTTTTATTTTAATTATTAACATTGGATGTCTGTGTTTTCGTATAGTGATTTTAATGGGTTTGGGATCTCTAGTGTTTACGTGTACATTACTGTTCAATAGTTTGGTGTTGGTGAGATGCAAAGCTGAACCACTCCAGCCTTCAGTGTCACATGATCTTTCAGAAATCATTTTAATATGCTGATTTGCTGCTCAAGAAACCTTTCTAATTATTAACAATGTTGAAATTTTAATATTTGATAATACAAATATTTATTATTAGTTTTTTTCAGTATTCTTTGAATAGAATAAATATCATTTTAAATGCAAATTTTATTGCACCAATGTAGTCTTCACTGTCACTTTTTTATCAATTTAATGTGCCCTTGCTGACAAAAAGGTAAACATTTCTTTCAAAAAAAAAAAAAACTTTTTAAAACTTTTGAACAGTAGTATATATATTGACTTTATTTCTGCTTCATGAAACTCAAAGAAATAGTTACTTAGTTAATTAGCTCAGTATTTTTATGGATGTTGTGTGAGTATGCATTAACCAGAATGGATTGCTTAGCCAATCGTAACAGATATTTGTATTTATATAGAGGTCTTAAAGGTACAGTAGCAAAAAACAGCCTGTTAAATTCTGTGGGTCAGTGAGAAGGTGGAAAATAAACATATGAAACTTTGTTGCAAGAAACCTTGACTAACATTATAAGTGGACTTTAGGGAGAAAATAAAATGCTTCAGAAGTGTAGAATATGACCTCTCTCTCTCTCTCTCTCTCTCTGTGCAGGAGTGTGCTGGCGAGCCTCTGTTTATGCTCTACTGTGCTATAAAACAGCAGATGGAAAAAGGTCCCATAGACGCCATCACAGGAGAGGCCAGATACTCCCTGAGCGAAGACAAGCTCATCCGACAGCAAATCGACTACAAGCAGCTGGTCAGTGTTCCCGTGGTGACGCTCTCTCACGTATCCCATAATCCCTCTTCCTGTCTCCCAGCACTCCCTGCCTCATTGAAGACCACAAGTGTTTGACTTCAGCTCAAATATACGTTTGAAAAGTACCAAAACACTACAAAAGTTTTACGTTTCAGATGCTTCCAGCTAGAAATGATATCTATTAATACTAATACCACCAGTGTTGTTTTAGGGTACTATTATAATTTTGTTCATATTTTGAAGTTGATTTAATTTTTGTGTTTTCTTCTCTTTAGTTTTAGGACTTATGTTTTGTGTTTTTGTCATTTTTATTATCTGTGTTTATATGTGTGTATACTCTTAATTACTTTGTATTCATTAGTCTTAGTTTTAGTTATTTTAGTACAAGTTAAACTAAAATTAGATATTTCTTTGGCAACTAGCTGAAATAATATAAGTTTATTTAAATGTTTATTATTTCAGTTCATGTTTATTTAATTCAAGTAACAAAAACAAACATTTTTTTATGGTTTTAATTTTAACCCTGACTAATACTTAATTTAATATTACTAATATACGCTTTACAAGGTCTTTTCACACCAAGTCCAAGTTTTTGGTATGAATAACATGTGCGACAATTGTAATATGAATCAAATGCATTTGTATGAAATATCATACTGCAATATTACATCCGTTTTTTTATTTTAAAGGCTTTGTCATCATGTCAATAGCTGTCATGCTTATATTTAATATTTTATGACAGTATTCTGCCTGCATTTGTAAGATCAATGCAAGATCCAGTATCTGTTTTTTTTTTCTGGTTCTGATTAAGATCCGGTTCTTAATTCTGAATCCTAGTGGTCATTAGTGTCCCATCGGCCTTAAAACTGACTCGAGAGCTCAAATGTCAATCAGACAGATGATATCAGGCCAAGCATGACTTTCAGAGCGGGGTTTGTCAGAGGTGGCAAAACAGGGACAGAAGTCAATTGAGAAAAAACAAAGAACGACCTGATCAGAGCCTGTAATGACTGAAACAAATCTGAGAATTTATCATGGCACTCATAAAACAACCCCAATGCTCCTCTGAGCAGACAGCCAGGGAATACAGTGGCTGATTTACACTGTCTCTCTCGCATGCACAAACATGACTACACAATAGAGCATATTTACTGTCTGCACCAACAGAGTTCTGTGCATTGATTTTAAATGGAACAATACGAGCCGACCAATGAATGAGCTTTAATCTATGGCTCCTCAGTGGTAGTTAAAGCTATAGAACAGCTCATCAATTCCACAGTATTCAGGATAGATCAGCTTAGGGGAATTGATATGTGGCACAGTTATTCAGCTGTCTTAGCTGTCAACCCTAAAGAGAGGACGCTAGGGGCCGTCAGAAAAGGTCAGGCTCACCTGTAACACAGCATGTATGTTGATGTATTCATTAGGAGTGTAAATATTTGCCCTTGTTTCGATTCTTTGTTAAAAAATGCGACACGTCATGAATTATAAATTAGATTGTTCCAGTTCTGAATGCTGATTGGTCAGTTCAGCTTTGCATATTAGATATTTAATTGTGCATGTTCATTTATGCCATATTATTACATTTAGATTGTCTTTGCCATCTCTAGCACAGTTTTACTGGCTAAATTCATGTGTAGTATTTAAAACTATTTGTCAAAATAATTTAAATTCAATTTTTTTAAGCTAAATCACATAGAATATTAATAATAGTAATAGTAATGATAATAACTATTATTATATTTATTATTATATATTTTATAATATTATATATTATGACATTTACATTTAGTCATTTATTATTATTATATCTTAATATGTAATAAGACAATAAATATAATAATAATAATAATATAATAAGATATCATTATTCTAATTTATACAATAAGAATTAGTAGTAGTAGTATTTACATACTAATAAAGAATTGGTGGCATCATAGTATATATGTGATATGTAATATATATTATAATCATATATCAATATATATTATATAATAATAATAATCATGATAATAATAATATTTATTTAGGTATCAGCCAGAATTTTAATATTGGTGCCACCACAGTAGTTATGTTATTATTATTGTATATAAATGTTATTAATTTATACTATATATAATTCTATATTATATGATAATAATAGTAATAATGTAACAATGTAATCAATTTTCAATGGCAGATTGAAAGGGGCATCAGTCAATCAATTTTTATATCCCTAATGTTCATTTAAATGTTGATAGTTGATAAAATGAAGATGATTTATACATAAGATATTTCAAAACTACTCTTGTACTCTATGTACTCTTCCTTTAAGCATTAAACATCTCAGTTGTGCCAGGAAGTCTGCCTGTGGGTGTGTGAACACGTGCTAAAGGACACACTAAAGTCACCTTTACACACTCTCATCTTCACACACTCTCACACACACACAGCCAGAGACGAGAACTGATCTTTATGGTGTTAAACTTTCGTAAAACCCTCATTTCCTCCAAGCTCTGAGTTTCAACCCAATCCAGCTCCTAAACCGACGCCGGATGTCCTAAATATAGCTGGGCTCCGTCTCCGAGAGAATTCCGTAATTTACTGTGTAATTGGGTTTTAGTCACAAACTCCTCGCGTGTGAGCCGCGGCTGGAGGGGAGGAATTGCCATGAGCTAATGATCAGCGAGTAGCCGCGATTACGGATGCACAGTCGCGCACCAGTGCCAGCTGCATTGTTTTAATCACACGATTAACGCGGCCCATGCGCACAAAAGGTCTTCTCATGAATTTATATGGACTGTTGTCACGGTGTGAATGGAGATATATCAAAGCATCGGCTTCATAATAAACGCTCGGCTCTTTAATGTAACTCGCCTGTCTATTTATGAAGCTGTTATTTGTATGTGTTACTCGCTCGGTAAGTGCTGAGGGCTGTTTTTTTTATGATTTTGCTTATGCTACTGGCTGCATAAATGAGCTGATGCACACATTCTACAGCTTGTCTTGTTTATTTTATCAATGCTATATGGCTGCATGACGGTTTTATAGCTTTATGAAGGCTTTACCATAGTAACTATGGCAAAAAATTATGTACAGTACATTCATACAGTAAAAGATTCATTCATAAACTGACAGAAGTATTAAATGTACCATGTTACTACGTTTTATTTGGACATGGCACCATGGTTTGTTTTTGTTTTATGATTAATCGCATGATTTTTGACCAGCGTTGAACAGTAATAATGTCAAATTCTGTGCATTTAAACTTATTTATTCATTAATTTATTTACTTTTTTTCTCTGAAATTTCTGCTGAACAGTTCCTCGTCTGTCATTGGTCAGTCAAACAAATAGTCCCGCCCCCAAAGTCACGCCATTGGTTAAGTCAGTGTTGCTGTGTTTGTCATAATACTATAATTAAACAGATCAATATTTTGTTAGCACTTGAAACATTAATAATGTCAAATTCTGTCAATTTTAACTAGTTCGTTCATTCACTTTTTTCTCTGAAATTTCTGCTGAACACTTCCTCGTCTGTCATTGGTCAGTCAAACAAATAGTCCCGCCCCCAAAGTCACACCATTGGTTGAGTCAGTGTTGTTGTGTTCGTCATAATACTATAAACAAACAGATCAAAACTTTGTTAGGACTTGAAACTGTAATAATGTCAAATTCTGTGAATTTTAACTTACTTGTTCATACATTTACTTTTTTTCTATGAAATTTCTGCTGAACACTTCTTCGTCTGTCATTGGTCAAACAATTTTCAAACAAATAGACCCGCCCCAAAGTCATGCCATTGGTTGAGTCAATGTTGCTATGTTTTCATGATGTTAAAAACAAACAGATTAACATTTTGTTATTTGATGCTGCTAAAAATAACATTATGTTGTGTATTTGGTGTAATGAAATGTGTTTATGCGGTTTAAGGTTCAAAAAACACATTATTTTCCACATACTTTACATTATTGTTTCTCCTTTATGCCCCGCCTTACTGAAACACGTCGATTTTTACAAAGCTCATCGGTCTGAAAAAGAAAGGTGAGCTCTGATTGGCCAGCTATCCAGTGCGTTGTGATTGGCAGAATACCTCAAGCGTGAGACGGAAATGTTACTCCCCTTACCATATTGTGATGATGCCCTGTCAGGCCGGAGCGATGATTCAAAAACATGAAAACCCATTATAAACTAGGCATTCGTTGCATCCAGTGGGGACATAATTATGGATTATAATGGCTTAATGTATAATGTCTTTTTACGCATTGCGTTGCATCGCGCCGCGTAAACATGTTAATAATGTCAAATTCTGTACATTTTAACTTGTTTGTTCATTCATTTACTTTTTCCCCTAAGATTTGCTGAACATTGCTTTGTCTGTCATTGGTCTGTCAAACAAATAGTCCTGCCCCCAAAGTCATGCCATTGGTTGACTCAATGTTGCTGTGTTGGTTAGGCTGCTAAAAACAAACAGATCAATATTTTGTTAGCACAGCAGAGAAGATGTTTACACTATTCTGGGGAATAAACCTATAAATGTCTTTCTTATGGTTGTCTCTGCATATTAAACATCAAAAATATTACACACTTCAGCATAAAGTATCTTTTACCTTCAGACATGTCATATGAATCCTAGTTTGTGGCCGGATCAATCACCTCTTGCCGTTTGTTTTTATCGATCTGTGACCGTTTTATCAAAACCTGCGTGTTTCACATATTCTGAATACCGCTTTGCAGGCGGATAAATATTTCACCATTGACATAACAGTTAAAGCTAAGATGGCTATTATGATAAATCAGGCCGAGGCATGAAACCAGATCCCGATCAATCTTTGATATGCTGGCAGAGCCGGGCCAAATAGAGCTCCAGTCTCCCGCTGTGTATAATAAAATGTGCCTTGACCTTTCCGCACCCTCTTAAGTCCATGTGTATGTTAGTGTGTGTGGTCTGCATACTAGATTTTAATGGAGACGTGTTTTTGTGTCTTTGCTGGTCATCTTGTTGATCAATATTGTCATGTTTTCTATTGTTGCTAATGTTATCCCGAATCTCTGGAAACGGCCGGAGGGCTAGAGTGAGCAGAGGCGGCGGATTTGACAAAGGAGCGTCCGCCGGGCTTCCGGCAACCACATGTGACGACCCCGGGCTGGACTCCGCTTCGTCCACGGTGAAAGCCGATCCGGCGATCCACAGC
>NW_015632978.1:498900-509981 GCF_001515625.1 Sinocyclocheilus rhinocerous
CTACAATACTACAGCGAGAATAAAAGTTACGTCTTCTTTCTTTGCGTGAACATTTGGGTGGCGTTATGCAAATCTTCCCACACAGTGACGTAGATATGTGGGGGCGTGTTAGAACGAGCCGTTTTAGGTAGGCGTGGCTGACTCTTAACTTTTATAAAGAATATCTCTTTGGATTTGAGACTTTAGTCTTTGCAACTTTACAGATCTTCTTTATGCACCAAGAGCTTGAAAAATTGAAATCGCATCATATGACCCCTTTAAAATGTTAATAATGTCAAATTCTGTACATTTTAACTTGTTTGTTCATTCATTTACTTTTTCCCCTAAGATTTGCTGAACATTGCTTTGTCTGTCATTGGTCTGTCAAACAAATAGTCCTGCCCCCAAAGTCATGCCATTGGTTGACTCAATGTTGCTGTGTTGGTTAGGCTGCTAAAAACAAACAGATCAATATTTTGTTAGCACAGCAGAGAAGATGTTTACACTATTCTGGGGAATAAACCTATAAATGTCTTTCTTATGGTTGTCTCTGCATATTAAACATCAAAAATATTACACACTTCAGCATAAAGTATCTTTTACCTTCAGACATGTCATATGAATCCTAGTTTGTGGCCGGATCAATCACCTCTTGCCGTTTGTTTTTATCGATCTGTGACCGTTTTATCAAAACCTGCGTGTTTCACATATTCTGAATACCGCTTTGCAGGCGGATAAATATTTCACCATTGACATAACAGTTAAAGCTAAGATGGCTATTATGATAAATCAGGCCGAGGCATGAAACCAGATCCCGATCAATCTTTGATATGCTGGCAGAGCCGGGCCAAATAGAGCTCCAGTCTCCCGCTGTGTATGATAAAATGTCCCATGACCTTTCCGCACCCTCTTAAGTCCATGTGTATGTTAGTGTGTGTGGTCTGCATACTAGATTTTAATGGAGACGTGTTTTTGTGTCTTTGCTGGTCATCTTGTTGATCAATATTGTCATGTTTTCTATTGTTGCTAATGTTATCCCGAATCTCTGTGTTGCTCTGTCTCAGACGCTCATGTGTATTCCTCCGGAGGGAGAGGCCGGTACAGAAATCCCTGTTAAGGTGCTAAACTGTGACACGATCACTCAGGTGAAGGACAAGCTGCTAGATGCTGTTTACAAAGGCATCCCGTACTCACAGCGCCCACAGGCCGACGACATGGACCTGGGTAAAGAACTCACCGCCTGTGTCTGATTCTGTCTATCTGTCTGTCTGTCTGTATTGCTGTGTCTGTCCGTCTATTGTTCTATCACTGTCTGTCTTTTGTTCATTATGTCTGTCTGTCTGTCTTTGTTTTTCTGTCTATCGTTCGTTTGTCTATCTTTCTATCATACTGTCTTTTGTTTTTCTGTCTATCGTTCGTTTGTCTATCTTTCTATCATACTGTCTGTCTTTTGTTCGTTCATTTTGTCTGTCTCTCGGTCTATCGTTCTGTTTGTCTGTCTACAGCATCATTCTATCTATCGTTCTTTGTCTCATTCTTTATGATTATGTCTATATCTATCTACCATTTTGTTTGTCTGTCTATTGTTTTGATCTATCTATCTGTCTGTCTGTCTGTTTGTCTGTCTGTCATTTGTTTGGTCTATCTAACTATCTGTCTGTCTGTCTGTCTGTCATTTGTTTGGTCTATATATCTATCTGTCTGTCATTTGTTTGGTCTATCTATCTATCTGTCTGTCATTTGTTTGGTCTATCTGTCTGTTTGTCTGTCTGTCTGTCATTTGTTTGGTCTATCTATCTGTCTGTCTGTCTGTCTATCATTTGTTTGGTCTATCTATCTGTCTGTCTGTCATTTCGTTTGGTCGGTCTGTCTGTCTGTGTCTGTCTGTCTAATTGTTTACCGTTGTGTCTGTCAATCCAATGCACTAGGCTTGACAAACTTTCTTTTTCTATTTGGTTAATATAATTCCACGCCACCTGAGTGACCTTTGTTAAAAAGTCAGTTTTTGACAGTTATTACATTTTGAAGAACGATTATGAAAACGATTTAGTTTTCTTAAGAAAAGCATGCACTTGTGAATTGTGCACAGTGCAAAGACCAGTAAATAGAGTCAGTTTTGACATTATGTTGACTATTAGAGAGAAAGTGCAGAAAACGTTGCATAAATGTTACCTTTGATACTCCAGAAACATCATCCAAGGCTATTGTGTTTACTGTTCTTCTCCAGAATGGCGGCAGGGTCGACTGACCAGAATCATCCTCCAAGATGAAGACGTCACCACAAAGATCGAGAGCGACTGGAAGAGATTGAACACACTGGCGCACTACCAGGTTAAACAACGTTTCCTGGCAGCTGCTCCGTTATGTTATGCAAATTTACAAATGCTTGTCGTGTGCTGTACAAAAATGGAGATGCTTTTTTTATAGTTCTCATTTTCGATCTCAGGTGACAGATGGGTCTTTGGTGGCTTTGGTTCAGAAGCAAGTATCCGCTTACAACATCGCCAACTCCTTCACGTTCACTCGCTCTCTCAGTCGATACGGTAAGCCTCAGTCTCTCAGATCGCTTTACGCCACACAATCCTCGGCTTTAGCCATGTTTGTTTAATATATCATTGATTCTTCCAGCATTTTGTGTCATGCCACATGCAGCATGTTTGGCTCAAATGGGAATCCAAGATCTTTTCACCAGCCATTCAATAAAATAATATACTGTAGGCTGTGTTTCAAAACCTAGTAAGCTAAACAGCCAATTTGGATATCATAGACATGCTCTCAATGTTTAAGATGTCTGACTAACTGTAAGAGGATCCATTTCAGTCATGATGATGTTTATTTAGACATCTATACTTGTAGACAGTAAACGCTGATTCGGCTCACTAGGCTTTGAGACACAGCTATTAGAAAGATAATGATTCAGAAACAGTTTAGATGTACAGACTAAGATATGTAAACTGCAATGCACTGTCAAGAAGCAGATTGAAGAACATGCTCATTTGGATTGTACTGTACATAGAGAGCCTGCTGAGGACGTCTAGTAGTCCAGACAGCCTTCGATCCAGGGCTCCCATGATCACACCTGACCAAGAGACGGGCACCAAACTCTGGCACCTGGTGAAGAACCATGAGCACGCAGACCAGCGGGAGGGAGATCGTGGGAGCAAGATGGTGTCTGAGATTTACCTCACACGCTTACTGGCTACCAAGGTACATAAACATCATTCTGCACAGGAAACGTATGTTTTTTAATGCAATAAACCACTCAAGGCTGTATGCTACAGTGTTTTACCATGGTTAAAAAATTATTTACTCACCCTAACATCAGCTGTTCAAGGATTGTTACAGGATTTATATTTTTATCACATTTGAAAATATATTCAAATAGAAAACAGTTATTTTAAATTGTAATTATAATATTACAATATTACTGTTTTTAGCGTATTTGTTATTAAATAAATACTTGGTGAGCCTTCA
Source organism: Sinocyclocheilus rhinocerous (assembly GCF_001515625.1). Classification (NCBI taxonomy): domain Eukaryota; kingdom Metazoa; phylum Chordata; class Actinopteri; order Cypriniformes; family Cyprinidae; genus Sinocyclocheilus; species Sinocyclocheilus rhinocerous. The sequence continues at coordinate 502,354 of NW_015632978.1, forward strand.
TTCGAAAATATTTTTTTAAATCGTACCAACCTCAGGCTTTTGAATGGTAGTGTACCATTTTTGAAAATGGAGATTAATGCAGCCAAATTTCATCCGAATTGAAGATTATTAGTAAATAACTGAAATTTGGTCTGTTCGCACACAAAGAAAAGGCATGGTCATTATGAAATTGTCGTTGTATGACAAAAATGTGTAATTTTGTATTGTACTGAAAAAAATAAAAAGCACATAGCTTTAGAACAAGAATAATGTGAGTAAATAACGTAAAAAAAAGATTAGCAGTTAACTATTTGTACATTATAAAGCGGACTGCTAATAAAAAGTTGGAACAATCCATTTAATCATTCATTTAACTAAAATAATCATTTGACATCCATAACATTAAAGATTTAAAACACATAAATTGAAACCTCACAATTAGCATTTTTTTCAATAAAATGTGAATAGTGCCTCAAAACACCTGATGTGACTCCAAAGCATGTTGTAAACTCTCATGTGTCATGTTTTTAGGGCACACTGCAGAAGTTTGTGGACGATCTTTTTGAGACGGTGTTCAGTACGGCCCATCGCGGCAGCGCTCTCCCGCTGGCCATCAAATACATGTTTGATTTCCTGGATGAGCAAGCAGACAAGAGACAGATCACCGACCCGGACGTACGGCACACCTGGAAGAGCAACTGGTGAGATACCAAGCACTTCCTGCCTTTGACCTCATTTTCTGCAGCATCTGTTTGGATTGTTTTGAAGCCCTGCTGGGTTGCCAGTTCAGTTCCATTTGTTTCGGGAATGCAGCAATTGAAAAAATAATGTACTTTAGTGCGATTCAAGACAGACCACAATCACTAAAAAGCTTTTTGGACATAATCAGATTTTATTGTACTGTCTCTCTCTTTCTTTCTAAACCAGCCTTCCTCTGCGGTTTTGGGTCAACGTGATCAAAAACCCTCAGTTTGTCTTTGACATCCACAAGAACAGTATTACAGACGCCTGTCTGTCAGTGGTGGCTCAGACCTTCATGGACTCCTGCTCGACGTCTGAGCATCGCCTGGGCAAAGACTCTCCGTCAAACAAGCTCCTCTATGCTAAAGACATCCCGAACTACAAGAGCTGGGTGGAGAGGTACGGACACATGCCTCAAAATACCACGGACTTGATCTGATTGGTATAGCCTAGTAATTAAACACCTTGAAAGATTGTACTTTAGGTTCAAAACTTGCAAGGATACTGATTTTTTTGTTCACCCAAAAATGATAATTCTGTCATTATTTACTCACCTTCAAGTTGTTCCAAACCTGTGTGAGTTTCTTTCTTCTGTTGAACACACAAAAAAATATATATTTTGAAGAGTATTGGTAACCAAACAGTTGCTGGTAGCCATTGACTTCCATAGTATGGAAAAAAATACTATGGAGGTCAATGGCTACCATCAGCTGTTTTGTGAACCATCCCTTTAACCAGGGCTATTATAGTTAACTAAAACTAAAACAATAACAAACATTTTGCTACTTGAAATAAACCTTTAACTGATATAAAATATATTTAAAAATTTAAATATATACAACTTGTTTTTATTTCAGCTAGATGCCGAGGCAACATTTCTTATTTTCATCAAGTTGAGCTTTAATAAAATAACTAAAATTTTAATAAAAATTATTTTAAAAACAATATGGACATATTTAAAAAAATTTATTGAAAATGACAGAAACACACATTACTAAACTTTTTTAACTAAATAAAAACCGAAAATAAAAATGTAAAATATTAATAAAAACTATAATACTGTCTCGATACTAAAATATATCATGTAAGCAATAATAATAATGTACTTGCTTTAGTAGGTGCCAGTTATTAGTAATTTGCACTACAGTCTTTTACTAGGCAGCATAAACTGAAATTCATTAGTTTTCATTTTCTCTAGTAGATTAACTCCAAACTCTTCATTTACAATATGAAGTAGATGATTTTTAACGTGTGTGTGTGTGTGTGTGTTTTCAAGATATTACCGAGACATCAGCAAGATGCCAAGTATCAGCGATCAAGACATGGATGCCTATCTAGTAGAGCAGTCCCGTCTCCATGGCAATGAGTTCAACACACTGAGCGCGCTCAGTGAACTGTACTTCTACATCAACAAGTACAAGGAAGAGGTGAGACCTGGGACTCTATTTTACATCCCGTTCTAAACGTTACACGTTTACGCATACTGTTACCAGCATACTAGCATGCCAAGAGTCAAGTGTTTGGAGGGGTTTAAAGTATAAAGTGGTTGGTTTTTCAGTTTGTGAGATAAGCGTCATCTCTAATAAACTAGTATTCAGTCTGATATCAAACCAACAACACCCAATTTCAGATTTAAAAAAAAATAATAAGTATACTTATCAAATATGTATATATAAATATTTAATATTTATAATGTTATACAATAATAAGAATAATTCTATATTTAATATAAATATTCAAACGTGGTTATAGCATCACCAAACAAGTATTCAGTCAGATATAAAAGCAACAACACCCAATTTAATATTTTTAATTAATAAGTATACTTATTAAATATTTATATATACATATTTAATATTTAAAATTTATACAGTAATGAAAATATTGATATTTAATATAAATATTAAAATGTGATTATATATGTATTACATTTCAGCAAAAATGTGAATGCAATATACAGAGCTGGGTAGTAACTGATTACATGTAATCTGGATTATGTAATCAGATTCCAAAAATTAAGTACTTGTAATTAGATTAAATTACATTTTTATAATGTAATATAATGTTTAATGCACTTCATGATGTTAATAACAACAAATGGAATATATACTCTTTGTATTTTTATATCAATATGGTACAAGATTATCCCATTTAAATCAATGTGAAAAACGAGATATGTCAAAAGTAATCTAAATTTTAATCTAGAAGTAATCTAAAAGTAATCTAAAAGATTTTTTGTATGTATATAATGTGTGTATAAAGTATATAACATGTATGTATGAAGTAGAAATTGAGTAGTTTTGTAAAAAAAAACATTTGAATTCAGACTGTATATGCAGTAGGCACAACTTAAACAGTACTAATTTCAGGGATTCAGGGAAGCATTTAAATCAAAACGTTTGTAAGATCATGAGAAACATAAGCCCTGGTAGTGGTCGTGCAAATTGCTATAACGGTAGTTTAAAGATGCACATGAGATCTGAATTGAAATGCAAATGTTGTTTCAGTATTAGCGGTTTGATCTTGATGAATGTGCGGTGCCGTATCTGATGAGGTCATTTATCATTGTCATTATGAGCTCCAGTGAGCGTCCGCAAACTCTCACGCTCAGAACGATGTCGAATATTGAATTATTACATGGGTTCGGCCTTCAGTTAATGGCCTCTTCCTCTCTTCCCCTCTCTTCCTCCTCTCAGATTTTGACAGCCCTGGACAGAGACGGTTACTGTCGCAAACACAAGCTACGACACAAACTGGAACAAGCCATTAACCTGATGTCTGGCAGCAGCTGAGGGCGGTGACGGATTGGACGGGACGGGAGGGGAAGCGTTCAGGGGATTTGGGGGGAGGGTTGAAACTGAATTGATGGAGTCCGGCGGACCGACCCGTGTCAGAATATCCACGGCTTGTGCTAGCAGAAGGTGAGGCTAAAACACTGGACAATCAACTCTAAAGGAACCACAGCACAGCATACGAAGCCCAATGTTTTTCTGGACCAGAACCTGTACGCCCAAACGCCCGCACTCCCTAATGCCCAGACCGAACGCCGTTCATATCGGCCTGCCTAACAAACTATTCAACACGGACTACTGTGGATCAGATACATTCCAATGAGGAAAGGTGCACGTGCTCTTGCCTTGGAAGCCAAATTGCCAAGATAGTGCCATGGAAGAAAATATCTGACTTTCTGGGAGAGAAAAGCAGCAACATGTTTTAGTAATGCATTCGGCGGGTAATCTGAAAACAGTTCTTCATATCAACAGTTCTTCATAGAGACGCCTCAAAAACAATCACAATCGTGCGACGAGCTCCATTAACAGAAATGAAGATATTTATATCGGAATGAATCAATAATGGAGACCAAATGCATTATGGGTAGTGTTGAGGCTGGGCTGAATGGGAGGAACCTTCTCCTCCTCGTCTCGAAATTGCCATAGACCTATAAAAGCGCCTTTCTCTCGTTTTCGTTCTTTTTTTGTGATTACGGGGCCAAATGGACCTCTTCTTGTCAAGAGGTATGGATCAGCATCTTTTGAAGCTTGCCTTTTCGTTGCGTCCGGATATGACTCCCCGAACCCTTGCCGAAATGTACCCCAGGATGGGCGATCGTCCCTTGGGGGGGGGGGCATTTCTGCTCCCTTTGCTTTTTTGTACACCGCTGTGTTACTGTGAGGTTTGGAGTGTTTACTCGGATTCTGTGGTTCTTCTCCACGACTGCGTTGGCGAGGGCCGAGTTTTGTCCCTTGATGACAGGCATCTTTAATGTAGTAGATCCATCTAGAGCAATAACTCTCAGATTTACCTGCAAGCCATGAGTTTAAGTTCCCTGTGTGTTCAGATTCACCGTCCTGACTCTAAATTTTCAACGTTAGCAGTTGGCGAGTCGCGCTCTTTTTCATTTCCCTGTTGTTGTTCCGTCCAAATGGCAGCCAAAACGTGTTCACAATGCCAAGCACAACGAAGGGACGACTGTTCAACTCGGATTGTTTTCTCGCCGTTTCAGCAGGCCAATGCAATTTTTGACACGGAAGTCCGCAGCTAGACAAATCTCGTCCGTTCTTCAGTCGTCCCCCGTACAACCTTGTCAAGGTTCTTGCTTGATCGATTATAACGATTGTGTCGATTCTGTCTGTATACACAAACAACAAGGCCTTAAGTCATTTTCTCTTCTCTTTATCGGACTTTTCTCATCTCCGTGGCGGTGGCGTCGCCCTCTGCTGCCACGGAGGTGAACTGCAAACCGTTATATTCCAGGTACTCGAATTGTGATACGTCCGTGAATTTCAAAGTACTCTCAGCTGTTTTCTATTCCTTGCTATATGTGGTTCTGAGTTCTGCTCTGTCTAGTTGCGTATCGATTGTGTTTTTGTGTTGCGTAAAATCACCGAGAATGTACAGCATGAATAACTGAGCATATCTTGCAAAAATCTTTGCCTCATTATACATGTTCCAGTTTTAGACACAAAATACCTTCAGACGATCACAGCCAGGACAACAGGGAGAACTATTTGCTTTCAACATCGTCTTTAAAATGTAAAAAACCTACTTCACCAAGGTCAGTTCGAGCAAACAAACACCCATCGTAATGTGGGATCATTAAAACAGTAGGGAAATCCATCGGGGCCTTATTAATTGAGTTTGAATGAAAATATTCAATGACCATCAAAGTGAATCACGTACCTTTGAATACATCTTACGTCGATAGATTTTGCCCTTTCTTACCCTGTGGTATTGGATTTGCTAATAACTACTAATCGTTATTGCCTTAATTTGGCTACAAAAGAACAACTTTTGGTTTAGGAACTCTAGACCTCATCCCGCAGGGTCATGGTTTGAAAACTTGTGCATTTCAACAGCATAATGTATCTGGATATTTTAAACTCTCACTGAATGTAATTAAACCTGCCTTCAAATTTGCCGCATGGATTTGGATGGGATAACAAGATTCCCCGTTCATCATCAAAAGCCAAATTTTTGTTGTTGGAATTGTGAAGGCAGGATGTTTTGAACTAAATGTGGGGCTCATTAACATATGAAAAAGTTGCAGGATGATAATTAAGCAGAATCTTTTTGAACATTGGTTTGTTTTTCTGTTGGGGGAATGGGGTCAGCTCATGAATCTGGATCCGTTATGGCATTTCAACCTCTTGCAACACGATACATCAGGAATTACTGCCTGTTTGCCAAAGCTGCATCGTCAGCAATGCAGGTGCGAACCCAATATCCGACGTCTGGAACGAACCACTTTGAGAAATGAAACGCAATCATAAATCTACGTTAAAAAAGCTGAAAACTAAACATCAGTGGTTGAAATTTTTTGATTTAGCACCTCTTGGTTGAAACCACGCCGTCAGGTTTACATCTGATTTTCTATACTGTGAGTAAAGCCAAACGTACTGTGGGGGAAGTGGACTTAGCTTGGTCGCGTACATACTGCCTGTAAGATAACTCTGACTATCGTTAAGTGCAACTGCCCACCGGGGTGTTTTTAGGTAGACTGGTGAAGACAGAGCTAACACTAACGACGCCTCGGCCGATAGCCATATATCAGAAATCGCCCGTTTCGTTTCGTACAGCAGAACTCAGAGCCAAATGAGGCGCTTTGCAGTTTGTTTTCGTCGTGTGGTGAAACGGCATACTCTTAAAAGCACCTGTAACTTGTGAGGAACGGAGCGGAGTGAGTGGAAAAATAACTGTGGTGTTTTTTCAGTAGATACAGTAGAAGAAAATGTCTGTTTTAGATCCATAACTACATTTCAGTCAATGTTCTAGTTATAAAAGAAGAAGAAAAAGAAAAAAACATTTTGTCTCAGATGAATTAATTCTAATTTATTTGTCGGTTTGTCTCTTTATCCCAAATGTTTTAATCAATTTTATTGTAACAGACTTGTTTACAGTGTCAGAAATATATGGAGTTTATTAACGTGTCTGGAGAGCTTTGTGACTGACTGGTTGATTGGATGACTGGTTAATGGGCAACTGCTATGCCTAGTCCTTAATTCTATATAAATATATAAATATATTTTGTATAATTATTGGACTGAAATGTTTTTTTGTTTTTGTTTAAATTATTGTTTTAATTCCGTTTTAATTCGTTAAGTAGTTTGAGGGAGTCGTGAGAAAGAGTCTAAAACTCTGGCTGCAATGAAGTGTTTTGTATATATTTGCACCTTTTTTTTTTTACTCTGTGCGAGGTTTTTGAAAGATTGGATTCTACCGTAATGTTCAAAGGACAAGCATGGTGTTTTTTTTTTTTGCTAATTAAAAGATATGTGGATGATGCTGTATATTTCTTGAATGTTTTTTTTTCCACAATTGTTTTTTGTATATATAATCATCTGCAAGGACTATTTTGTCTCAAGAGCTTGATGTTTTCATTCAAATAAAGACAAGTGTCTCAGTGAAACCTACGCACTTCTGGACTCGGATAAACGATAGTTTGAGCTTTTTGAATATGTACACTGCAAGAACACAAAAAACAAATATGACTAATTATTTTGTGCATTGTTTTATTTTCTTACAAACCATTTTGCAATTGGAAAGGCAGTTATGTTAGATTGCACCCAATTGCGTTTGCCATCACCTGCAGACATGTATATCCGAACAGAGGAATATAGATGGAAAACGGCACATTTCAGTACGCTGTGTGCTAATCAGACACAGCATGACACTTTCCCAGTGACAAGTTATTTTTCTGTCCACAATGAAAGCTAAATTGCTGCACGATGCAGCAAAATCACAGCCAATCAGAACATATTCATGTATTTGTATTCGTGAAAACCATGATCTACCGTTTAAAAGTTTGTGGTAGGATTTTATTAATACTTTTATTGAGCAAGGACACATTAAAGGGTTAGTTCACGCAAAAATGAAAATTCTGTCATTAATTACCCACCCTCATGTCGTTT
>NW_015632978.1:510732-542149 GCF_001515625.1 Sinocyclocheilus rhinocerous
TGAAGATGAACGAAGGTCTTACGGGTTTGAAACGACATGAGGGTGAGTAATTAATGACAGAATTTTCATTTTTGGGTGAACTAACCCTTTAAATTGTTCTAAAATGAGAGTAAAACAATTGTTACAAAAGAAATGTTTTTTATACAATAAATGCTGTTCTTTTGAACTTTCTATTCATCAGAGAATCATAAAAAAAAATTTTTTAAAAACATGGTTTTCACAAAAATATTTTTGGAAATATTTGTGATTTTTTCATCACAGTATCGCAGGTTCCAAAAAAACATTAAGCAGCACAACAGTTTCCAGCACTGATAATAAATCAGCATATTAGAATGATTACTGAAGGATCGTGTGACACTGAAAGTGGAGGGAGTCGTGAGAAAGAGTCTAAAACTCTGGCTGCAATGAAGTGTTTTGTATATATTTGCACCTTTTTTTTTTTACTCTGTGCGAGGTTTTTGAAAGATTGGATTCTAACGTAATGTTCAAAGGACAAGCATGGTGTTTTTTTTTTTTGCTAATTAAAAGATATGTGGATGATGCTGTATATTTCTTGAATGTTTTTTTTTCCACAATTGTTTTTTGTATATATAATCATCTGCAAGGACTATTTTGTCTCAAGAGCTTGATGTTTTCATTCAAATAAAGACAAGTGTCTCAGTGAAACCTACGCACTTCTGGACTCGGATAAACGATAGTTTGAGCTTTTTGAATATGTACACTGCAAGAACACAAAAAACAAATATGACTAATTATTTTGTGCATTGTTTTATTTTCTTACAAACCATTTTGCAATTGGAAAGGCAGTTATGTTAGATTGCACCCAATTGCGTTTGCCATCACCTGCAGACATGTATATCCGAACAGAGGAATATAGATGGAAAACGGCACATTTCAGTACGCTGTGTGCTAATCAGACACAGCATGACACTTTCCCAGTGACAAGTTATTTTTCTGTCCACAATGAAAGCTAAATTGCTGCACGATGCAGCAAAATCACAGCCAATCAGAACATATTCATGTATTTGTATTCGTGAAAACCATGATCTACCGTTTAAAAGTTTGTGGTAGGATTTTATTAATACTTTTATTGAGCAAGGACACATTAAAGGGTTAGTTCACGCAAAAATGAAAATTCTGTCATTAATTACGTGTGACACTGAAAGTGGCTGCTGAAAATTCAGCTTTGCATCACAGGAATAAATTATATTTTTAAATTCATTAAAATATAAAAGTTATTTAAAAATTTTTATATTTCACAATAATTCTGTTTTGATGTGTTTGCCAAATAAATTAAGCCTTGTGTGCATAAGAGACTTCTTTCAAAAGGAAAAAAAATCATCTTAATTAAAATTTTGAAAAGGCAAGGTTTTTTGTTAAAAATAATATAAATTAGCAAAAGACTGTAAATCTTGAACCACCTTCACTAGCTCATTTTAAAAGGTCCTGCGGCGTGGTAATAAGCTATATTCCAGGCAGTCTATAAATTAATATGATTAATAATACTATGACATTTAAACTTTTTATTAGTATTTAATGTCATTTGTCCATATGTTTAATTTTCAGGTAGGTAAACTGGGATTTTGGACTTCACTGTGAGCGGAACTACCCAGAACATCATGACAGAAATACAAAACAATAATTTGCACAAAGTTAAACTCAAATCTCCAACTCTTATTGGAAAAAAATGAAAGACTGCTGGTCACTTTGTAATGGCAAATCACCGTACCTTCACCAGGGATTAACATAGCTTGTCCTAGGCGTGTAACCTTTCACGATGCATGCTAACGAACCTGCCTTAAAGTTGTCTTGTTTGCGTCTCCATTAATTAGGACTGATTAGATCAAAGTCGTTTAGCCACCAGGCAGGATCTGAAGCAGATCAGACAGGGACTTCAGTCTTGAGGTAATTACAAAATGACAGGTAACACTCTATACATATTCATACACTAATTTACATGTCCTTAGCTTAGCCAGCTCTTGTTTTGGGTGGAAGGAGAGATTTTTGAGAGTCGGGTCAAGCTGACATCTACAGTCTTCAACCCTGGAGAGATAAAACACAGACTTTTATCAGTTGACTATGATGGATCTCGCTGAGCTGAACTCAACTGCACTCTCGATGTCTTTGCCCGCTCTCCTTTAGAGAGAACGCAAGGCTGCTGCTGTTTAAAGTAACGTCAAATTACTGTATAGCGCTCTGAATGGCTGTCCTTATGGCATAATGACTGCTCTCGGTAAAGTTATTTCATGAGTAATTTCAGTAAAACTCCAGCTTGGATGAATTAGCCGGAACATGTCGTTTCGTTCTTGGAAGCAGGAATTACATGCAATTATTCCACCAATGCGATGACCAGCGACGTCCCCTGTTTGTGAAAGACGTCAATCTGTCTGTTCAATCTGCTGTGAACATGTTCCATGATTTGTTTGCAAATCTGTGGCATCTCCCCCCTTTTTTTAGCCGGCTGATATTTTGGAAAGACAAAGCAGCAATAGTAGAATATTTATGCCGCCGAGAAGGTGCAACGTCTGAAGGGGATAAACAGAGAGAGAGAGCTGCTCCCGCGAACAAAAAGGAAGGATTACAGAAATAGAGAGAGGATGAAAAAAGTGCACAGGCAAAAGGCAGGCCGCCTCTGGGGTGCAGAGCGTCTAAATAAATAATGCATACTGATGGGGGGGGGCTCATTAACCCAGCTCTCTCAATTCTGAGGGGACATGAAATGTGTTCCTGCGTTGCATGACTACACAACTGCAGCATGACACACTTTGTCTCATAAACACATACCTACAGCATGCAAATCAGGCAGTCTTGAAGACGTGAAGGCACCAAAGCACTGACATTCTTCATTATGGAGTCATTTCAGTAGTTAGTAGTGTTTACCAAGGTAAGCATGATTACAATATACCTCATAATTAAGGTTAGGGATTTGAAAAAACCTCTAACTCAAAGTCTTAAACTTAAGAATAGAATTGAAATAACCAAACAACCTCATTTTTGGGGAACAGGCAATTAAAAAACGTGTGTAATTTCATTATGTTTCGGTTTTATAAAGAAATAAGGAACACAAAACAGTTCAAATGACTTCTGTGCCTTAAGTTCATTGAATAATACAGAAGACACATGATGTCATTGGTGGCTAAAAAAAAACAGAGATATTAAAGAAACCGTATGATTTTTCTTTCCTATGAGCATGATTCCTAAAATAATGAAGTTGAAAAGTTTGGGATCAGTATGATTATTTTTTTTATGTTTTTGAAGTCTCTCCAGTTCACCATGTTCACCAGTACTGCATTTTTTTGATTAAAAACAATAATGTTGTGAAATATTATTACAAATTATGTTTTCTATTTGAATATATTTGAAAAGGTAATTTATCCCTTTGATGCAAAGATGAATTTTCAGCAGGTATTACTCCAGTCTTAAGTGTCACATGACTGAAAATAATAACATTATTTATTATCAATGTTGAAAGCAGACTCCTAAACCTTTTTTAAGGGTTCTTAATTTGAAATATAAATATTTTGTAGCATAATAAATATCTTGACTGTCACTCTTGATCAATTTACTACAGCCTTGCTGAATAAAACTATTCATTTCTTTATAAAAAAATCTTAACTGGCTCTAACGTTTGAATAGTATAACTGAATTTGTCATCAAACATCCAATTTAGCTCTCATTCAGGTGAATATTCTGACAAAACTAGAGCCCAGGCCTCTTTGCAGTACCTTCTGTGTCTAAATGTTCAAGAGCACATCATCAGAGCCCACAGAAGTAGATATAATGTTGATTAATTATTCAAAAAACACTCCCAACGATGTGATCGAAGTGACCAAGAGGAGAAATCATGACCCCATTTATAATCTTGAAAGCACCAGAGGTTCATCTCTATAAAAATGTCCACTTTCGTACACTGTGCGTTCAGGATGGGTGGGTGGACTTTTTGCAAGGGCACATTTCAAATGGATCCTCTGCACTTTGCGTCCCCTCCATTTATTCAGAGTGAGATTTCAAACCGTACAGACCTGTCAGGATAGAAGGGGTCAGGGACTCTTCACCATAGCACTCCATCATCGGACGTCCAATTTAATCCCAATCCGGAGGCGTCAGACACTGCTTTGGAACCACTTTGGAAAATTAAAAACTGCCTGCCCCTCTTCCAGTAACATCTGTTGGCCAACCTTTTGCTGCTCAGCCATTTCAAATATTTTGCATTTCATTGATTTAGCTTGAGTTTCTCTTGCCTGTCTCCATGTCTCTCTCTCTCCCGTCTCATCCTGATTCTTACTCCATTGATTTTGTGATTAATGATGGTCCACCCTTATAATGGGGGTAACGTTACACAAGTTTTAAAGTAGATTTTCAATGAAATGGTTACATTTACAAAATAATATTTAACTGGGTAGATTTAAGGTTTAATTTCATATGGTCAAAATGAAACTAAAGACCTCTTGTTGGGAGAAATAGGTGTATATTTAAGGTGTGCAAGCTATGCCGACCATAAACTTTATTTTTTGTGGGGAATATATACTGTATATTTAGTGCTGGGTTGATTACTTACAAATTGTAGTCTGTTACTGATTACAGATTACATGATAAAAATTGTAGTTAGTAATGTACTCTAGGTTACTCATTTTATGTATTGTATTCGGACTACTTTTTAGATTACTTCTTTATCAAACTTGTTTTAAATTTACCGTTAAACATATGGATATAAAAAGAAAATATATTCCAATTTTTTGATATCAGCATGACAGTACATGCCCGAAGTCTTCCAAGTTTGAAATATTTTTGTCCAGACTTCGAGAATCAACAGTTACTGTAGGTCATATGATAACGACAGTTTCACAGCAATATTTCATTATAATTATTTGTTTCATACATGGTCTAATTGCTTAACAGGTGCTTTTCCCTCCAAAATGGTATGACACAGAAGGATTTTTAGAAAGTAAAATTTTAAAGAGAAATAAGAAGAATTAGGGAGAATCAATAAATTATAAATAATTTACTGCCATTGGGTGAATAATATGTAATAATGTAATCCATAAAAAGTAACTGTAATCTAATTATGAGCATTTAGAATGTAATGTACTCTAAATACAAGTATACTTATTTTTTGGAATCTGATTACATAATCCAGATTACATGTATCAGCACAATGGCACCATTTTAAAGTGTTGTTGGTTTTCCCGTAGGCGTTCATTTCCTGCCACGGTATCCATTTGCATAAGGTTAACCAATTCTCAACTTTGATGCATCAACAACGACACTCATGACACTGCAAACTCTTGTTCAAAATACATAATATCGGGTCACTGCAAATATCTGTCAATGTGAATGCCTATTTACTTTTATAAATAACATTGTTTATGAACAGCAAAAGGAGAACAGATGCCACAAAATAGTGTCCAGCCAGCAAATCATGTCTGATGACAGATTTGCCTACTCATATTACAATTAGGACGGTTGCATCCAATTAGGTAATTGCATTTTAAAAAGTCGCTTGTCACAGGTATTCTCGCTCAATCTTAATAAGAGTAACGTATTCTGCCCAGCATCAAAGGCATTCCTGCCTAATTCATAAAATGAGTTTCACAAACAATTATTGTAAATTGCAGAAAGGGGAAATGAAAGAGTGACATTTTGTGTGAGTGCCATGAATGTCTCTGTGAAATATTTCCATTCAGGTCATGCAGGGAAGAATTCCACTGCTCACACAAACTCTACAGTCAATCAACCTTTTTTCAGATGCAAGGCTAACTGAATATAGGCTACAAATGCTGTGTCAAAGGCAGGGGTGTAGCAATCGTAAAAATAGACTTCAACATTGACTTACTGTGTATAACAGTTCTGTTTGTCCACCTAGTTTTTACATGCATGCCAGACTATTTTATTATGCAACAATTGTATTTAGTAACCTGTGACCTTATTGCTGTTGCTAGCTATAAACTAACTATGAACTTTCATCTGTTTTCTCTAGTTTTTCTACTGAAAGTTTCTTTTTGGAAAGATGTTTTGTGAGCTAAACAACTGCATGTTTTTAAGCTACAGTACAAACCAGTGAACACACTGTAATTTTTTCCCTCACATCTTGTTTTTGTTCCTGTCAAACATTAAATATGGCTCTACCTTGACTAAGGTTGGTGTGGACGCTAATAGTCTATCATTTTAGTTATCTTGGTTCTTGGTGTGAACTGGCCTTAGGAATTGGTGAACTTTGTTGAAGATTGTAAAGATATGTAGCCTATGTATCAACCTACCTCAGTATATGTTTAAAATGGTCAAGAGTTTTGGATTGGGAACTATAAAAATATAGGCTAAAAATAGTTTCAAATAACAATCTAATATTAGGTGTAATTCTAAAAATGCTTTTCATTCAAAAGATTACATAAACTACGGTATGAAGAAATAACTAATAATCGATGACAACTGATATTCTATTCTCGCGATAGTCGCGCAATATCACCTGTAACCAAGGTAAGGTAGCGACGCCGGCGCGAGTTCTTCCGTTAAATTTTAATGAACGGACAGCAGCTTTAAAGTATCACAGAACTTAACGTGAACGACCTCGTTGGATCTAAAACCGTCAGATGACACATTTTTATCCCCGTCACTGTAAGTTACCAAACCCACACATTGAAAACACGAAAGGCGCGTGTGCAGTGCATTTTAAAACGCGATACACGACTAGTTGTCCACTACGTTCCATTAAAACAGCACACTTGTAAGTCCTGATACTTAATTAATGTATTTATTGCCTTTCTTTAAACACATTATTATCATGTCAGCATAATCCAGTAGGCTATCAACCCACCTTGAATTTGTATGTATTGATATATTTGTACATAAATCAATTTCAGTAGCCTACATGTGTATATTGACTAAACTTGATGAGTATTTTAAACCTGTTTTGTAATCGAATGTGCCCCAGCCCAGCCTGTTTAATTAAGTAAAATAAACTGAGATACATAAGTGGGTTTGTTCTGGCCTATTACGTATTAATATTAAGCAAGTTGGGTATTAATTTTATTTGTGCAGTTCTTAAAAAGTTAAATTCAAAACTCTGCTTCTACCCTAGTAACCGTAGTTAGTGTGTCCCTCAAACTTTTAAAATAGATTCTACACCCCTGGCTAAATGATTATTGCAACAGACAAGCAAATGTTTAGTCTTTAGAAAGCAAATGCATTATCACTTGGGTATTTGTTCTAAGCGACCCTGCATGCATATTATTTTCAGATATTAAGAACAAGAGCTTAGCTTTAAATACAGTAACAACAGTGATGGTGCCTTGACCTCTAAATCCTGGCATTAGTAAGCGAGCACAAGGGTTTCTTAAACACTGGATGCAGTTGAGAGAGCAGCACTGGGGTCCTGCAGGACTATGACGCTCTTATCGCCCTCCAAGTTCTGCTATGGTGGAGTCAATGAACCGTAGCCTGAAAGAAGCCATTGCCAAATCTCTCCCCCGCGTGCTCCTTAAGCTAAGTATCAACGCAACTACAGGTGCTGTTGAAGGACCCCGACCGTCCCCGCAGATCCACTGGCCCACAGCCACAAAATAAATGAAGGTTGTACCTTGAAATCAGTGTGAATGCCCCTACGATCCAGCTAACCCGGCTTGAATTTAAAGATAATTCATGCAGACTTTAGCAGAGTCTGAAGTTTCTCAGGCTGGTAAGATTATTGTATAGTGTCATGTGGAGTATGTAGAGTAAGAGCATAGCATAAGAATATGTTGTGTGGTTAGTGATGCACACTGCAGCAATTAATTTTTTACTTAAACACCAAAGCTGACATTAAATTTACCAAACATTATCATTAAATTTGGATAATTTAACTTAGTATGCTATTCAGGTGTCATGTTCACAGACGATAAACTAGTCAAAGTAAAGTCTTTCTGTGAATAGTTCTGTCAAAGTAAAGAGTCACTGTCAATATTTCAACCTAACAAATTTTACATATTACGTCTCCAGCAGAATTGTTGGCATTGGGGAAGTGTGTCCACATTGCTGACATATTTACCTGTTGTAGCTTTTCCAAATTTTGTGTGGAAAATAGAAGCTGACAGAGTCAGATGCAACTGATTTCGGCCCTCCAAAATGGAAAAATTCAATTCAGCCGAATATTTTTGGTTGGCAAAATTTCGGTGTATCACTGGTTGTGGTAGTACAAAATTATGTGCTAGATTGACTTTAGTGTGTCATTGACTGACTAACTGAAACCCATATTGAACAAACTGAACTTTTGTCACTTGAAGCCTTTTCTTTGTTATTGTTCAATGAAATATGGCATCTACTCTGGCTAAAGTCTAAATCTATATGTGATTTATGTCTTATTTAACTGGATAAACTGTGAGAGCTACTATGATTTAAAACCTTGGCAAAAGTGCAGAGACTTTGAAAGTAGTTTTTTTCTTTGGATATCCTTTGCTGCAGTGCTGCAATGGAAGTTATTCCGAAAGAGAAGTAGAATTTCAGTATGCCTTTTACAATGCAATTTATGTATTTTTCTACTTCAGCATAATGTTTGGTCTTGGTGAAGTGCATCCACGCTGCTAACATGGTTAAGAGTTGTAGCTTATCCACATTTTATGTGCAAAATAGACACTGACACAGTCAAAGCATGTCATTGGAAAAGTGGCAACTGGTTTCGGCCCCTGCAAAACAATTTTGGAAAAACCAAAAATTCAGTTCATCTGAATATTTTTGGTTGGCAAATTTTCAGTGTATCGCCAGTTGTGGTACCAGAAAATTAGGGGCAAGATTGGGTTTTCTATTGTGTATTTTTAATGTGTCATCGACTGACAATTTGAAACCCATAACTCTTTGTTCTTGTTCAATGAAATATCGCATCTACTCTGGCTAAAGTGTAAATCTATATGTGTACAGTACGTCTTATTTTACTGGGTAAACTGTGAGGGCTACTACGATGTAAAATCTTGGCAAAAGTGCAGAGGCTCTGAAAATCTTTTTTTTCTTTGTATGTCCTACGCTGCAGGGTCGCGATGGAAGTTATTCAGGAAATGCGGGTAGAATTTCTGTGAAGATTCTTTATAAGTCCGTTCTTATGTAAATCGTGACATTGAGTTTAATGTGACAATTTACATAAGAATGGTTTTGCAAACAGTTTTTTTAATTAAGGTCCACTGTATGCTCTCTACAATGCAATTTTTGTCATTTTCGACCCTGGTAAACGTGGTCATCAGGATTTCATCCTACTGTTTCATGTTTTTCCCATTTCTGTAATGAGGTCCAGTGATGAATTATTTTGTCGTTTTAATACTAAATGATAAATATCATGGAGTATATTTGTGCTCCAATAAGCTCAGTGCTGAAAGCATAAAATTGCTAAAGAGATAGCTCTCATTTATCAATTAATGTCTTCATGTAGGGCAGTAGGAAAAAATCATTATCTCTGCGCACTTAGTTAATGTACCTTCCAGTAAGTGTCCAGTCCCTCGCACGGCCTTCAGCGTAATAAGGAAAAGGGCAGAATATAACCGTAGGACGGTATAAAACATTAGCACACGCGGCCTTTAAATGACGCAGGAAAATAAAACCATTTATCAGAGGGTAAGGGTATAATTGGCCTATCCACCAAATGTCTTCTTGTTTGATGAATTGTGTTGTACTTGCTGTGTTTGGAGTTGGAGATGTGGTGATATTTCCTGCTGGCTGCTTTTGGTTGGCTGATAATTTTTAAGCCACTTTATAAATGGCTTAATTGGTGTTATTGCAATATCAGAAGCTTTGATAGTGGTACTTTTTGGGCTGGTGTGGTGGTGAAGTCATTAAAACCCTGCAAAGCTCATGAGCTTTAACTGTTGTGCGAGGCACTTAACGTCAGGTTACTCCAGGGGGGTTGTCCCTGTAGTAAATGTACTGTAAGTTTAAAAGCGGCTGATTAATGAGTGCTGATTATGGCTGTGTTCAGAAAGGAATACTCCATACTGTTTACTGTGCAGTATACACTGAATACAGCCTAAAGAGTGTGCATTATGAATACCATTTCAAACAGTAGTATGCTATGTTGTTGTCTTGTCACCTCAGTAAATTAAAATGGTTATTTTATAGTTTGTGTAAAATTCTTATCAAAAATCAAATCAATTAGATCACAAAAAAAATCACAATTTGATCATTTCAGTACATCCGTTATGGTGGAAAAGAAAAGTCAAGTTAAGAGCACTGCATTGTGAGATACATTATTTAACACAGTGACTGGCTGAAATTCAGAACAGAATACTAGTAAACGCTAAAAAAATAAATAAAGATTCTTTAGTGGCGTTGATGGTTCCATAAAGAATCTTTACCATTCATGGAAATTTCCCCTTGCACAAAAAGTTATTTATAGTGAAATAGATCATTAAAATATGCTTCACAGTCATAAAAATGTGTTATTTTAAATGTGTTTGGAACCTTTTTTCAAAGAGGTTATTCTATTTCAGTCATCTCTTTATATGAACTCACACCTGTAACCTGTATGGACTACATTTATGATACTTATATGGCGTTTTTGTCCTATATAGACTTTGGCAGCATGAAACATCATCATATTTCATTACGTGGAAAACATAAGCTTGGACCTTCTCACATTTCATGAAGAAAGACATTTCTTTGGTTTAGAAGTTCATGAGGGTGAGTAATTAAGACAAAACTGTCATTATTTATTGCATTTATTCCATTTGATTATAAAAAAAAATGCTATGCTGTGTAATATTTCTGTGACTCATAGTACTATAATCCAGAAAAGAATTAGCTCTTCTTTCAATGGTTTTTTGGAATAAATTACACACTTCAAACATGGACTTTGAAACAGTTGCTAACAAGTTTCTAAATAAGGACTGCAATTACCACAAGGATTTGAGTTTTATGTGCTTAATGAATCAGACAGCCATTATGTGGCAATATAGTTTCAAAATGTACATTTGACACTGTAATTTGTAAATGAAACCTTGAAGAAATAACCTACAAATTGATGTCGTAACTCAATAGTCTATTGAAATGTGGCCATTTAAATTCTCCATTGTTATGTTGCGGTTGACGTCCGGACAGTCGGCATCATTGTATGTGATGAATCCGAAAAATCCAAGCTGCTGTTTCATCCATTTTACGCTGTTTTTCATTGGCCAGCACCTCCTCTGGCCCGACCTGACTTTGTGTGTGCAAAATCCCCTTACGTTTCCAGCTGCAGCTCATCAGTGTTTACATAAGAGTCTCAGCCGCGTGAGACTCTGGATCAAGGTGTGTCTGCCAAGACCACTTCAGCGTGCCAGTCGTCGTCGCCAAAGGTCGCAGGTCTAATTAACCTAGTAGCTGCGTCCTGACACGTCTGAATCTGGATCGGACTGCCAACAATATGTTTGGTGTCACCTTAAAGATGAGCACCCGTCCGCCTGGAAGTTCAGAGTGTGCTAATCGCCCACACCCTTTGATGTCGCCCTCCTCTGAGTGTGCAAACTCTGGGTAATAATTGAAACCATCAAAGGCTCTTGCACGTAATCCCTGACTATGGCAAATCCCCTACTCTACGTCTCTCTCTCTCTCTCTCTTTCTTTCTCTCCTTAAACCACAGCAAGGAAAAAAATAGGGGCGTCTTAAATTAATGTGCTTAGCTTTTCCATCAAGACATGACAGATCTTTGCAAATTATCCCTTTGAATAGGTCACGGTTTCACAGTTCTTCCCAGCTACAGTTTTTCACTCGCTCCCCCTCTCTCCTTTTTTTTTTTCTTCTCATTCCTCTTTTCATATTTTCTGGGGTTTCATTTGTCACTTGAACATTGATTTGAGAGCGCAATCCATTTTTGTTCACTTAAAAGCATTAATACTCACTAGGATTTGTCAGGGAGAGAGGAAGACGGCACTGTCTACTGAACGTCTTTTGTGATTGGAAAATGTTGCATGATTAATAACCTAACGACTGAAATGTGCTTTGACAGGCACAATCCTCCTGTTTGATCTCAGCTGGCTTATACTGGGCTATGACGACATGCGTCAATCATTGTCAGTTTTTCATTATATATCTCTAGTTCTCATGCGTCCAGAGCGCATCGATTTGTAAAGTCTTGGGCATGGATTAATTTCAAACCGGTTTTTGCTTTCAGAAGATCTTTAATGCAAAGGATCTTTAGTTGAGATGGGTCTTCTCTGTTAGTCCTCTGTAGGGAAAGGGAAATTTATATAGTTTCTTCAGATGTGAACGTTAGTGCGCGAGTTGGTTCACCCTGAAAATGAAAATTGCACTGCATGACTTAAAACAGATATTAAGGAAAATGTTTATGCTGCTCTTTTCTGTACAATGAAAGTTGACAGAGGATACATTTGTCAAGCTTGAAAGGAGGGGGAAAAGCACCATTAAAGTAACATAAAAATTGTCCATATGACTAATACACTATTATACAAATCTTTTGAACAATAAAACTGCGTTGTGTTATTGAACAGATCAACATTTGATTATTCTTACACGACCGATTAAAACTTTGTTGTCAGTAAGATTTTAAAGTTTAAAAGAAGTTTCTTGTTTTATGCTCACCAAGGCTGATTTGGTGAATGATTTGATTAAAAATACAGTAAAAACAGTGATATTGTGAAATATTGTTACAATTTAATACAACTGTTTTCTAACGTAATATATTTTAAAATCTAATTTCTCGGCTCCAGTCTTCAGCGTCACATGATCCTTCAGAAATCATTCTAATATGCTAAACTGCTGCTCAAGAAATGTTTATTATTATCATTGTTGAAAACGGTTGCGCTGCTTAATATTTTTGTGAAAACTATGATGCATTTTTTTCAGGATCTTTGATAAATAGAAAATTCGAAAGTATTTATGTATTTTGGAAATATGAATCTTTTGAAACATTAGGCTATACATTTCTTTACGGTCAGATTTTTTGTGAATTACTTACTTTTCAGTCTCTTTCTTGTCATATGACTTTAGAAGATTTGAAATATAATGCACAATTCATATGATCTGTGAATTTAAAGTGTTCCCCCCCCATCTTACCTGATGTTTGTTCCACAGTTGAAAAAGACATGAGGGTGAGTAAATGATGACAGAATCTTAATTTCTCGGTTAACAATCCCTTTAAGCAAATCAAATGAGTAATATACTTTTAGAAAATAGCAACATATTCAATGTGTATTACTGTATGACCCAAACCATTGTTCTCTTTGTTTGTATTTTCAGCATATGCTCAGCACTGACCTTTTGCACTGGGATTAAATTTGGGTCATATTGTGAATAAACCAAGACTCCGAACTAGACCAGCGGCTTTGTGCTGTTGTTCCATGTCACCCATGTGACTCATTTACCTCCGCAGCCCTCCTCCATCATGTGTCACACTGGCGTGCTTTCTGAAATTGCATTTTCCTAATCCTTCATTTCGAAAGCCATTCCCCCAAAACCGCAAGCAATTAGGATAACATCGGGCAAATTTATCAGCATTTTCAGCTTGAATATCTTACTGCGAAATGTGAAATAATGACGCTGATTATTCATGAAAAGCTCATTTCAAACTGCATATCTGTGTGTTTCGTCAGTGTTATCTATCACGTCTGCTTTGAAGGTACAGTAGGTCCTGATGGTCAGAATCAGAAATGCTTCGGCTTAGCATGTCAAATATGTTAGAAACAGAAATGTGATTTTAGCAAGTCCTATCATGTTCAATTATTCAAAAATCCATTTGCTGTGTTCATAAACTCATTTCAAGGCACATTTTACCCAAAAATGAAAATTCTGTCATTATTTTTCATTTTTCTTTCATGGAAAATTATCCAGAACCTTCTCGCAGTCCGTATGCGCTATATTTCAAGTCTTCTGAAGCCATCTGCTAGGTTTGTATGAGGAACATACTGAAATTTGTCAAATTTCTTGACTGAAAATCTATCCCTCAGATTTTGAATATATGCAAAAAAAAGCAGAATATGTGCAAAATTGTGTTTGCATATATTCAAATATTGCCTGAACAAGTTATTTATGTTTTAGAATTGGTACTCACGTGTGTCATCATAGCTAAATATTCATGAATAATATTTAAAGATTGTCATTTAATAAAAGCTTCAATTTCATTGTGTTCCCCCATATGCAAATATATGTACATATATCAAATTTCCATATTCAAAATGTGTCATAAGAAGTAAAAACATATATGAAACTTATCAGAAATTGAAACAATTTCATTTATTAATATAAATATCTAACCCAAACAAATGTGTATTTTTAGATACAAATGTGTATCCAAACAGATTTTTGGACACATATGTCATATACATGTATATCCATCCTAAAACCCATCAATACATGTTGATGTTATATATGAGTAAATATAAAAGATATACATGTATTTAAAAAAAAAAATACAAAAACATATATAAACACATTTGTGCATATATTAATATATTAATGTAGCAACCAACACCACATTAAAAAAGTATCAAATGGATATTATTAACATACATGCATATAAAGGCTTTACCATGGGGATTTTATACAAATTATAAATGTTTGTATGTTATGTTACGTATAAATGGCAATGCCACTCTTGATATAGGCCAATATATGTCATACACAGTATTACATTTCCATAAGGGCCTCAAAAAACTGAAGAAGACTTGGAATAAGCCGTATGGACTACATTAATGATGCATGGATTAAAAGGTCTAAAGCTAAAATATCTGCTTAACATTAATGCTTTTTTGTATTTTCATCTAGTTTTGTGTTTCACAGAAGGAAGTAAGTCATAGAGGTTTGAAATGGCATGATGGTGAGTAAATGATTAGAGAGAATTCATTTTTTAGGGTCTGTTCCTTTAAATTGTTAGATGATCATGCTGGTTGATTAAAGCAGTCAGTATATTTGTTCATATTGCTAAACTGCCATTTACGAATGTCAATCACATGCTTGGCTACATAAGTGCATCGATTGTGCATTGCAAAAAGGAAACATACAGGCACACTGTTTGATGGACACAGGGCTTTGAATGGACCTGATCAATAAATGAGTAGAGAAAGATCCAGTTCCTTTTCCCTGTCTCGCCTCACAATGGGGAATCGCAGTATGTCTCCCTCAATATGAAAACAGTCCGCACACACAAAACAGACTTTATCATCCTAACTCGACGACACAATGGCCCCGCTCTCCTCTCTCCACTCTGGCGACTCAGTGTCAGCTCTCTTCACTTCTCCCCCAAAAGCTGTTTCCAGCACCTCCCCGACATTTCCATAATCACTTCATCCGTGCGATGTGATCGGACTCGCATACAAAAAGGAAGACATTAGCCCCAATTTGAACTGCTAAAGCTTTGCCAGAGCGAAGGGGCTGTTTTGGGCAGATAAGAGGTTTTGGCAGGACAGCGATGGTGGAAAGCGGTGAAAACTCAACTCTGCTGCACGCTAGCCCACTTATTATTACAGCTCCTGTAAGAAGGGCTGTTTTTCTTTTCTCAGACTTCATTTTATTACTCATTCCCGCATTTATTTTGTGAACGAGGCGGCACGGTTTCATTTCATTGTATTAATTCAAATCGTGCGACTTGTGTCGAGGTGCGAGCGAAAATCAAAACAGGCTGTTTTCTGTCATCCTGGCGAGATGTGCTTTTTACGGTTGCCTCTGCTGTTCTGAATGAGTCAGGCGGTGTAGTTTCTCTTTTTTAGTGTTAAATCTTTAGATCTCGAGCGTTAAACACCGAACACATGCTGCTCGCCTTGAGCACTGCAGAACGTACTCTGTCGGAATATCAGAGTAACACGCTGAGCTCTTGTTTTTTGCTAATATTTTCAGTTCGCTGAATTTGATAAAGCTGTTGAGTCTTTAACTTCATGTGGGTTTTTTTATTCTCTACATGAAAAAATGCTTTGGCTTTGATTGCTTGGTCTAAACTTCCACTTTTGTTCCCTTTCCTATCAGGTTTCTTCACAATTTGAAATTTACATTTATTTTCACAATACATTGGATAAATGTACTATTTTTAACAAAACACGTATGTTTATCCAAGGGAGACATCAGTAGCCTACCACATTTGCTTGAATACCAGTAGGCTATACAGTATTTGGATATTTGAACTAGGCCTGGGCGATAAAACGGTATCGATATTTATCGACGGTACACCTTCTTCGATAACGATATAAAAAATGTTCGATATAGTGCACGATATAGGCACGTACTATGAGTGACGCAGACAGCACACACAAACATGAACATGAGTGCTGTGCCTGCCTGTGATGAGGAGATTGTGAATAAAAAAATTCATATTAGTCGAATTTAAAATAAGCATTTGCATTTGAATGCAAAAATAGTACAATGGAATGTTAGGTGTGTGTCAGGGAGTGTCAACAGTGGCGCGCGAGATGTGGTGATGATGATGACGTAAGCGACGTTGTATTTTAATGTTTTGTTAGTCTAGCCCACGAGACGCGCAGTTGCTGCGTTATTCATTCAAAATATTAGAGAAATATAGTAGCTCAATGCGTAGAAGATCTTGATTAGGTTAAAACCGAAACAAAGCCATTCACACAGAATGCATATTCAGCGCATTTTCTAGACGGACAAATATAACTGCTGCACTCGCGTCTCACACAAGAGATGTATAGAAAGCCACGAAAAGTTCAAACAAAGTTTAAACTTTTAGAAAACACGTCACGAATTTGTGGAGGTTTATTCCTTTTCCACGAATTTGTGAAGGTTTATTCCTTTTCACTGCGTCTCATATGTTTTTGAAGGCAATCTGTGTGATGGGCGATTCGGCTCTTTGTATTAAGCAATGATGCTGTTTTGTTCATAATATGTTTATGCAATATATATTTGATTTATATGAGTTAATTTAGACGTAATGCACATTTTTCTTATAGACAGTTATTTCCTTGTGTTGACAATTTAATGTGCTGCATTATTTTGCTCATTGCTCCCTCCTGTGGCCTCGGGAAACAAGCCAAAAGTTTAACCTATTTAATCTGCATATAAAACATTAGAAATGAGATATTTGTTTAAATTTTATTTTGTGTTTGACTGTTAAAACCAAAAATATTTGTTGTTTGTCTCAATAAATTGAGTTAATTTAAAAATACAGTAGTTAAATGTAAGCATTTTTTTCTATTGCTCTTTGTTTTAAAAAAGGTTATAAAAAATGACAATAATTATCGATACCGAACGATATGAAACATTATATCGTTGATACATTTTTTAGCTATATCGCCCAGCCCTACTTTGAACTCAAATGCTCTATGCAGTGATTTGCCAGGTTCAGTGTTTTACTCATGTTTTTGTTTCTGTGGTTTAAAACCCCAAACCCGGAGGTGCCATAAGCAGTGTAAACCATTTTGATAACTTCAGCCATATGCCATTTCTACAAAATGCATTTCTGATTGGCTGGTTTTCAGATAGGCCTAAAAAGGGGGGGCCACTCCTTCGACGTTTTTAGCTGTTTACAGAGCATAGGGTTATCAAAGAGACATCACAACACTGATATGCATTTGCATCATTCAAAATTATATGGTCGGTAAGATTTTAAAAGATTACAAAATATAAATGTTGTTCTTTTGAACTTTCTATTCATTAAAGATTAAAGAATCCTGAAAAAATAAATGCATCACAGTTTCCACAAAAACAATAAGCAGAACTACTGTTTTCAGTTCAGTTTCACATTGACAATCATGTGACACTGACGACTGGAGTAATGGCTGCTGAAAATTCAGCTTTGCATTTCAGGAATAAATTACATTTTAAAATATATTCAAATGGTTATTTTAATTTGTAGTAATATTTCAAAATATTCTTGTTTTTATTGTATTTTTTAACAAGTAGATACAGCCTTGGTGAGCAGAAAAGGTTTCTTTTGGAAACCCAGAATATTTGAATGGTAGTCTATTTCAGGTAAAATTTTATATAACAAAATGTTATATATTTTACATGTGCTGTTCCATAAGAATACTACACTTAAAATATATACATTTTTTCTAAGTTGTAAATAATACAAAGATTGGAAAATGTGTTACAGTAAAATACTATTTCAGTCTTTCTACTACAAAATTTTACGTTTAATTCAGTTTGTTACTTGCCGTTTCTTTGTAGTTGTTTTTTTTTCTTTCATCGTAAGAGCATGCTAGTATGCTATTGCAAATTCAGCTGCAGATTCCTGTGTTAAAAGCAATTTCTTTTTGATTTAGCAGCCTGCATAAAATGTTCCTATTACCTCATATATATCACAGAAATAGGTGTAGTGATGTCTTTTTGACATATATGGCAGAAATGGTAAGAGTAGTACAGTATGCTAGTATGCTATTCCGAATTCAGCCGGTGTCTGTCTTCCAGTGGATGTATTGCAGGAAATGTAATGAACATGAACATGAACGGCTCGCTAAAGGCAATTTCTGTGGTGACAAGCAGCAATGAGAAATGCATTGAAGTTTTTCTTCATCAGTAGTTAATTTCTCCTAGTTTGACCGGATTACGTTTCAAACGGACTCTGACGTTCAATGAACTCACGCCAGTGTCCAAGAAAAGATTTTGTAATTTTCTGTTGTTTTATTCAAGACAGAATATTTTTTATTTCCTGAGTCATTTGTGACCCCTTTGAAAACATTAATGAGGCTTTCATCCTCTTTCTTCTGTGATTAAGGACATCTTGGAAAAGATTTCGCAATTTGCTGTTGCGTCAGATGAGTCTGTGTTTGACTTTTAGCAAGACACAGGTGCATTCGGTCAAGTCAAAGTGTGTTTTCACACTCTCCCCTGCTCTAGAATAAGTGGATTGAGGATTGTTATCCACAAAAGTGAGCAAAAGTGGCCACTCCAGCAAGATTACCTCTCAGAGACCCTCTGATATGCGATTCCAGCGACAGTGGAGGACAGACCAAGCTATTGTTTCGAGCATTAATGGATTTTTGCATTGGCTCGGTCATATTAGAAACATCTGGCTCTATTGCTGGGCAGTGAAGCATTATAGTAGCTACGGCAGGCTGTCAGAGTCGACTAGCGGCGCGCTGTGGCCTGCTGGAAGCAGTCATGGAGATGGACAGTGGCAGGTGTTCTCAAACACACCTCAGCATAATTGCAGTTTCCATTGTCATCGCACGAGCAGAAACGGGAAATTCATGCGTCTAAGAACCCCCGTACTAACTTTCCTTTTCTTTTTGCTCTTTTTTAGGAAAATCACCATCTTAATTAAAATGAGTTATGCCAGATGGGTAGCAGATTGTGGTATGGAAATAAGCCAAGTAGGCAGTAAACACAGCTCTGTTAACAAGACGGAATATTCTTCAACTAACATGCACTCATGCGCTCCAACCCGAAATAGGTTGTGACGGTCGTGTTTTGGGTTAAGTGTCTGGCACCATGTGGTTTGGACTTTTAGGTGCACTTTTCGACAATATGAGCTTGGTATTAAAAAAGTGGATGTATAATATATAATATGATGATCTCCACATGTCACTAATACAATATATTTTCTGTGATGACAGGCAGACAAATGCATTGAAGGTTTTGGTCAACAGTAGTAGTCTCATTTCTCTCCTAGTTTGACAGAATTACGTTCATACAATTGTGAACTGCACCAGAGTGCACGTGAGCCTCCATTTCAAGCTAACTCTGATGTTAAATAAACTCATACCATACATTAGTGTCCTTGAAAAGTAAATTTTAGTCATTTGTAATTTTTTTGTAATTTAATAATTAGCATTTTCCAATTTAATAATTAGCATAATTAATTATTAAATTAATAATTAGTCATTCGTTTCTTTTGTTTTTATTCAAGACAGAAACAGTTCATTAGTCATGTGTGACCCTGGTGAAGAAACTTATAAGGCTTTCATCCTATTAATAAATATGTTAAATAATAATAATAATTATAATTATTTTATAGTTGGCATTAATTTATTACTATTATTATTATTATTATTTGCCCTGCAGATCCTATTTTCTGTCATGTGGTATTTTTTTATTAATTTATTTGAAATTTTAAACAATTTTTACATTCTACATTTACACATTGCATTAGTGTAGCACCATGCAAAAGCAAAAAATGATCAGTTGCCAATGCCATTGTAGAATCATGAATCGTGGTCAGCCATGATTAATTTATTCCGTGAGCAAAATAATTGCTTAAAGGGAGCATAACACACACAGTTTCACCCAATCTCATGTTAATCTTGAGTACCTATAGAGTAGTACTGCATCCTTCATATCTCCAAAAAGTCTTTAGTTTTATCATATTTATAAAAGAAAGATACAGCTTTACGATTCTCTCCGGAAAAAGCCGAGCTCCTGGAGGCACGCCGGGGGCGGAGCTAAAGAGTGACGAGCACTTGGGCGCCGAATGCCAACAAAACAGACGTTTGATGCCGTTTCACTTACTGTCTGCAGTTCTGAATCATGACCGGGATCTTTAATAGCTGGGACAGCTCCATCCCCTCCTTTAACTCAAACTCGTAGTACTCAGCTGGTCATGTGATGTTTTCAACTTTGGCTTCCCATAGCTCATCACTAAATAAAACAGACATGCAGATACATAGGCCTTCAACCTTCATAAAAGCTAAATAAAATAAATACATTCAAGTTTCCACCCCCTTGTCCAGTTTAACAATGCCTGCTTTGATTTTTTCCGAGACAGGACTTTCCCAAGAATGAGACTATAATTTAATTAGTCACTTTTCATTTTTAGAGTTCTTTCAGATTTGGAAAAACACCCCAAGATGTGTAATTCACAGGCATGAACTGCATGCATGCTTGCTGGGAAAGCAGACAATGACCTTTCAAACTCGCAGTTAAGTGGACAGACAGTTCAGGTGTCTGGAGTTGTTAGTGGTAATCCAGGTCACGCTGTCCATTACTTGAGGCGTGCCGTTCCATATCTGATTAAAAACCTCTCCATTAGATATTTATTCACTGCATTAGCTGTGGCTGTTCTAGTGGTATGCATGCACTTTCAAATCACGCTTCTAGGGGCGCTGCATTCTAATTGGCCAGCTGAACATTTCCCCCGACCAATCAGAGAGCTCGCTCGCGTTCTCTGCCTTGGAACATCCTAACAACACGTCTTAACTGGCAGACCATTTTGAGATTGTTTAATATGTAATTGCCTGCGGTGCTGTAAATTGCTTCCTCATGGTTCCTTCGAAACCGCAATACTTCAGGATATTTAATTTTCTACCAAGAGCTGTTTTATTAAAGCTGCCGTCTTTTGATAAGAGCAGAATGTTGCTGTTGTTGTTCTAAACGCTTTCATTTGATAAAACTCATTTGCACTACATAAAAAAAGTGTGATCAAACATATTTTTGTACTCCCCTCAGACTCAGACTACAGCTGCTAAGAGTCTCCGGGTCACTGGGACATTTTTTCCCTGAGTTTTTATGTACAGTGAAAAGCTTTCAGGAATCTGTCTCATTAGTTTAGGATAAGGATGGATAACTCTCAGCGCAAATGGCCTTCTGTTTCCCGCTTTGGAGTGCCGAGGTTGATCGTTTCATATTCTTACTGTGTGATCTGGTTGTTTCGGTGTCTGTTTGAAGCGTGTAGTAAATCATGCTGAGTGGATGATCTTATTTAATGTCAATAAAACATTATTCATTAATCACTCTCCATTCATCTGATAATTAGGCCAGGCTTTAGCTTCTTTGCCAAATGGCAATATCATCACATAGACACCGGACAATAATGTTGTGACTGCGATTACTGTACATTTATCTGTTGTGCTTAAAGATGTAGAAATGAATCTAGATTTTAACGAAATGTTGCACACATTAATATAGAAAAAGAAATGGCCATGGCTATGACTGGCATGACTATTTTTCTTTAAAAAATATTTGGCACAAAAAGGTTTATCAAGAAATCAAGCAACCAGTTCGTAGAATTAGGTTACTTATTCAAATAATAATAATTCTTATAAATTATGATAATTAAAAAAGTTGCAATTACTGATGTTTGGAAATATGTCTTGCATAACTTCTAAAAAGAGACCTAAAGTGCCCCCTACTGGATTCAATTATAACTACTTGTTCATATATTACAAAACACACAGTAGATAGCTAGATAGATAGACAGACAGATAGACAGACAGACAGATAGATAGATAGACAGATAGATAGATAGATAGATAGATAGATAGATAGATAGATAGATAGATAGATAGATTGAGATTTTTATGTGCTTTATAAATATATTAAAATCATAAAACATTTAAATATATTCACAGTTACATTAAATAATATAAATTCAATGGACGTGTGTGTGTGTGTGTGTGTGTGTGTGTGTGTGTGTGTAAAATTGAAATAGATTAATTTGATAATTTACAGTACATTCAAACATTTTTTGTATATATGATCAGAAAATTTATCCAAAGCAACTTTTACTTTTTATTTTATTTTATTTTTATTGCATTCTTTTGGAATGGAACTAATGACTTTGGTGTTGATAAAGTTTGAACTACAGGAATGTAGTGAAAATATTAGGGAATAACCCAAACTTCAATCCATTTCTCACAGAAGGCTATCATATGAAACAAAGCGACTTAGTTCTGACTGCTTTTTTCTATAAATATCCCCTTTTTACAAGTCTTACAAGTTGTTTTCTTTCACCCAAAACCACAATCATCCTCACTGATATTCAGATCATGAGCTCATGTATCTTGCCCAT
The DNA here is from genome assembly GCF_001515625.1 of Sinocyclocheilus rhinocerous. Taxonomy (NCBI): domain Eukaryota; kingdom Metazoa; phylum Chordata; class Actinopteri; order Cypriniformes; family Cyprinidae; genus Sinocyclocheilus; species Sinocyclocheilus rhinocerous. Next base: position 533,354 of record NW_015632978.1, read on the forward strand.
TCATGTCTTTTTTTAAACAGAATTGATCGAATTATCAGTTTAGGCCAGATTTCATTAAGCTGACGGCTGGTCCGTGCATGTAGAGCTCTTTCCATGAATTAGAGGGGGCAGCGTATCTGTCTCATCAGCCTATCATTACAGTCAGTGCTGGAGAATCTCTGTTGTTGTTCTTAATTTATGGGCTGTGTGCTTTTGTGAGATTGCTTATGACGGGGAAGACAATGGATGGCGAGCATTCAAAATCTAAATCTTTTCTTTTGGCTGTGTCCTTTTCTTCGTATATCATCCCTGTGACAGATTCACAACACAACATGCAGATCGGTTTATTTATTCCACAGTGTAATGAGAGCACTGATACAAGGCAACAATTACTATTTACTTCATTTATCTATTGTAATATCCTATTCTATGCCATATTTGTTCTTCAAATGCCACTGATATGCTTCAAGTGACAGAACTTACAGCTGACAGACAGTACTACATGACTAAATATTGCGTTCTGTCAAATAGCAGCATGCTGTTATGCGTCAAATACAAGTAGACAGGGAGTAGAACACTTATGAAAACACGAGTTGTGAAGGAGCTGCTCTCCACTGAGGGTATTTTTACAGTGGCAGTCCACTGAAGTGTAGCAGCAGTAGCTCTGGCAGAAGGCTCACTGACAGAGGTGCGTTTAAAGCACAGGTGTGTTTCAGAGTCTGTGTCAAACTGCCCAACACAGTGACCACTGCGCTCAGACCCCAAAATGAAAATTGTGTCTTGCTTATGTTGTTCCAAACCTGTGATTTTTCTATTTGAGAAAAGTTTAGCGAAATGTTCTTTTCTCAAGCATACAATTAGGGTTGCAAAGGGGTGGAAAATTTCCGGAAATTTTCCAAAAATCCTGGAAAGTCTCCAAAATTTCTGGAATATTTCCTAAATTTACTGGGAATTTTCCACCTTTTTGCAACCCTACATACAATGATAGGGACTGTCAATCAGTGTTATTTTACTATCATTGATATACTGTTATATATACTGTGTGTGTGTGTGTACTGGTTTATATATCCTGGTGGGGACTTAAACCTGACTACACACAGACTCATGGGGACTCGTGTCATGGTGGGGACCTAAATTGTGGTCCCCACGGGTACAAAAGCTTATAAATCATACAGAATGAAGTTTTTTGAAAATCTAAAAATGCACAAAGTTTCCTGTGAGGGGTAGGTTTAGGGGTAGGGTTGGTGTAGGGCAATAGAATATACGGTCTGTACAGTAGAAAAACCATTACGCCTATGGAGAGTCCCCACAAGGATAGCTGACCAGACTGTGTGTGTGTGTGTGTGTGTGTGTGTATTTTTAAAAGATTTAGTAATTTTGTTGGGTTTTTTGTTATTAGTTTTTTGTCTTTTATTCATTTTATTTCATTTAGTTATAGTAATTTTTGTACTTCAAGTTAAATTAAGAAAAAAGTGAGAAATGTGGCTGAATATATATATTAAATAAGTGTTAATTAAGTGTTTTCTTATGGTTTAATTTTTCCTTTTAGTTAACAATAATAACCCTGCTGCCAGTCTCCCAAAAAATGCTTTAAACAGTGTAGCAAAGAATTGGTTTAAACATATTAAATGATTGGAAAAGTCCGGCACATGTCACTAGGAAGAAATTTTGTATTTTCACCAGAAGATCGAGACATTTTGATTTAAAAATCCGAGGTCAAAAAAGTAAAAAATAAAACATATGCATGGATGAATCGTTCACCATATGTTCTGTAAGATGCATTTAGAAAGTGGATTAATATCCATTTCTTGCTAACTTTAACTCCACTGCAGTTCTCAGACATTAATTCTCTTTTGCATATAGTTCAATATGTGCATGAAGATGCATCTCGCCAAGTTTACTGTCAGTGATGCTGAACCCTACTGGTTCTTACATGTCTCATAACCAATTGACACATGCCAAAATTGAATATGCAAATGCGGTTGAATTAATTGTTTTTATGATGTTTTTGTTTCCTTTTTGGATCTTCACAGAACTTGTTCACTGCTTCTTTCATTGTTCACACAATGAGGGTCAAGAAAAAAGTCATAAGGGTTTGGAGTAACATGAGTTTGAGTAAATGACACAGTTTTCATGTTTGGTGAACTATTCCTTTAACAGAGCCTCGGTTTACTGCCAGTAGATTGTCAGATGGTCCCTGCAGAAAAAGTGAAATAATTTGTTTTCATTGACTCTCACAAAAAAACATTAGATTAAACCAAAGTCTGTTTTAGAATGAAATTCAAATTAATTTTAACAGAAATTATGAGAAATCTACATGGATTAAACATTGCAATCAAGTAATTTCATGTCATCATTGTCAAAATTTGAGCAGTTTCATTCATCTAAATGGAATGCAAACCATTTTAAGCTATTAAAATGTTAAAGTGAAAAAGATGTTAAAGCTTTGAGGTCAAAAGTTTACATCCCCCTTTCAGAATCTGCAAAATGTTAATTATTTTACCAAAATAAGAGGGATCATACAAAATGCATGTTATTTTTTATTTAGTACTGACCTGATTAAGATATTTCACATAAAATATGTTTACATATAGTCCACAAGAGAAAATAATAGTTGAATTTATAAAAATGACCTCATTCAAACGTTTACATCCATGATTCTTAATACTGTGTTCTTACCTGAATGATCCACAGCTGTGTTTTTTTTGTGATAGTTGTTCATGAGTCCCTTGTTTGCCCTGAACAGTTAAACTGCCTGCTGTTCTTCAGAAAAATCTTTCAGGTCCCACAAATTCTTTGGTTTTGCAGCATTTTTGTGTATTTGAGGACAACTGAGGGACTCATGTAACTATTACAGAAGGTTCAAATGCTCACTGATGCTCCAGAATTCCAGAAAAAAACATGCATTAAGAGCCATTAAGAAAACAGAATAGAGTAATAAATTTTTCTTATTTTGCCTAAATATATATTTTTTATTATTATTTAGTACTGCCCTTCAAAGGCTACAGAAGATAGTTACATGTTTAAGTTAAATTTACCCTGATCTTGAAATTCAAAAAGTTTTGAACGGGGTCATTTTTATAAATTCAACTATTATTTTCTCTTGTGGACTATATGTAAACGTCTTTTATGTGAAATGTCTTATTCAGGTCAGTACTAAATAAACAATTTTGTATGATCCCTCTTATTTTGGTAAAATAATGAACATTTTGCAGATTCTGAAAGGGGGAGGTAAACTTTTGACGTCAATTGTACTTTTGGTCTAACGATTATGCAACAGCTTGTTGGCCAAACAGTGGAGAAAAAAAAATATATGTAATGTTCATATTTAGTCTAAAATATGGTTGCTCCATATTATTTTCTTAATAAAAGCTAAATCAATTTAGTGCTGTTGTCCTTAAAGGGGCCATATGATGTTGCTAAAAAGAACATTATTTTTTGTATTTGGTGTAATGAAATGTGTTTATGCGGTTTAAGGTTAAAAAAACACATTATTTTCCACATACTGTACATTATTGTTTCTCCTCTATGCCCCGCCTTACTGAAACACATCGATTTTTACAAAGCTCAGGTAATCACAGTCATGTGACATCTCCTCACCTATACTTGTGGAGTGATTCCCTTCATCGTCTTCCCCGGAGTGGGTTTTCTTTGTTAAATGACGCACGATGATGGTGGCATTAAAGGCTCTCTGGAACACAAGACACCAGCGATAATGCTGCAGAATCTAGTGAACTTAAGCAAATATCTTTAAATGGCAAACAGTGAACCTACGCTGCATATAAGAGCAGAAGAGTCAGTTTAATGTTTGGAGGCATTTATTGCACTAAAACTAAAAGCCTGATAGTTACAGCAATTACAGCGTTTGCCCTTTTAAAGGTATACAAGCCGTAATTGCATGGCAGGGCAGACAATCAGGAGTAAAGCAACAAACGACTGGCGGCAAATAATAACAAAGCCTCCATATGCTGCTAAAGTAACTCTAGCCATACATTTACAAATGCAAAGTGCTGTATCAGCCTCAGAGGTCACAGACACGGGTCATATAGAGCTATTTTACACATGACACATGGAGGATGGGAGTCTTGTGCTTTAGAAGTCTAGTCAGTTTTTGATCTTACTCAAAAACAGCCCACTTAGATGCAACTAATGCAGTGCTTCTCAACTGGTTTATTTCAGGACCCTGATTTGAACTCAACCCAGTCAACCAACCAGATGACAACTGGGGATTTCAGCTTTTATGTGTACAGTTTGCATCAGGTGGTCCATTGTATGAGGCTGAGACTGTGATGTTGGCAGATTAAAGTTGCCTCAGGTTTGTTTTCTTCACTCTTACCTTCCAGTGACTCTTGGCAAAGTTTTTCTGAATCTGTGCTGACACTGAGCCGTGGATGTTCTTGTCTAGAGCCGCACCTCCTGATATCCTGCCGTTAAGAAGCAATAATATTCATTCAGAATTTATAAAACGTGTAAACAACTGTTCAAATGTTAGCAAGAGGTCTGTAAGAGTAATACTATTATTCAGCACTCAAAAGTGACAGTAGAACATTTATAATGTTAGAAAAAGCTATTTCAAATAAAAGCTGTTCTTTTGAACTTTCTATTCTAATCTTGGAAAAACACAACTGTTTTCAACATTGATTGATGATAATAAGAAATGTTTTTTGAGCACTAAATCAGCATATTAGAATGATTTCTGAAGGATCATGTGACACTGAAGAATGCAGTAATGATGCTGAAAATTCAGCTTTGCATCATAGGAATAAATTACATTTTAAACAATATTTAAATATTAATTATGTTTTTAAAAATACTTAAATGGTCTGCATTAGAGACTTTTTTCAAAAACATTTTAAAAATCTTACCGACATCAGCCTTTTGAATGGTAGTGTATATCCTCACACTAAAACACCGGTCATAAATTCAGTAATATACAACTCATACAGTATCTTACAGTGATCTAAGTATAAATCTGAAATGACATTCCTTCTATATCTCAATTGACTACAGAATTAAAAGAAGAGCAAATAGAGACTATTAAGTCTTCTGCTCCATTTACAACTCACAATTCTGAGACAAAAAGTCAGAATTGTGTGGAAAGGAATTAGCAATGGCAAAGGAAAAATTTGCTTTTTTATTCTGTGGCAGAAAAAAAACAGTACTGCAAGATTTATGCAGAATTATGAGGGGAAAAAAGGTCAAAATCATGAGATATAAACTCCAAATTCTGAGTTTACATTCTGCAATTCTGAATTTATTTCTCACAATTCTGTGTTTATATTCTGAGAAAAAAAAAAAGATTTGCTAGAAACAAAGTCTGAATTGTGAGAGAGAGAAAAATCGCAATTACGTTTTTTTCATAGTGGAAAAAACTTCCATACCAATTTGATCTGAGCCACTATCCACATTCATTTAATAGCTCTATAGCAGGGGTGCCCAAACTTGATCCTGGAGGGCCGGTGTCCTGCAGAGTTTAGCTCCAACTTGCCTCAACACACGTGCCGGGAAGTTTCTAGCTTCTAGGGTTGGAGCTAAACTCTGCAGGACACCGGCCCTCCAGGACTGAGTTTGGGCACCCCTGCTCTATAGTCTTACTGTATTGCAACAATTTCTCTATGTCTCCTAAGGAACTTTAAGAGAAACATCTCAGACAAAGATGACGGTCAGAGAATGAAGCATAATTGGAACCTCAAAGGACTCTTTTGAGCAACATCTGAGCAATTAAAACTTTCTTCTGGGAAGCTATAGTGTATGTTATTCAAGTACCAAAAAAATCCTATGCCTCAATTATCCGTATTTCTTTAAATGCATTGCTTCTTTGAGCACTCTGTTCCATTTCATTTCTGCAATGAAAATCATAATTGTTTTGTGCTTCTTAAAGATCTGAGAGTGCTGCAGGTGAAGAGACATCTGTTTATTCTATATTTCATAATCCTCTTCCTGTCTGCGCACGCCCTCCCACGCCGCTGCACAGATGTGACCCAACTCTTCATCTGTTCTTCAAGGTCAGCCTCTCTTTTTACCGCTGATCAACCCTTCAGCTCCCCGTCCGCCTCTTTCCTGCTATTTATGGACTCACCAAGGATGCTGCAAGGCCTGGTCACAATTGAACCTCTTCGCTGGATCCTTCTGCAGTAAGTGAACTATTAAGTCTTTCGCTGAAGCATTAGTGGGCAGGAAGAGGCAGAGAATACAAGAAGATCAATACCACTTAATGTGGCCAGCATTTGGCGCGTTTAGGGCTGCACAAAACATTCTGCGTTAATATAATGAGAGAAGTTTTTAAAACCGCTCATGAAAGCATTAATGCTTTGATTTTATATCTTATGCAATTATTTCCTAAGCTATTGCAGAAAGCAAAATCATTGGTTATAACTGAAATGGATCACAGTGCATCAATATAAATATATGTATGTAAGGTGTTGTTTTAGACCTCATTGGACTTTCATTGCATAGAAAAAAATGGTTGAAACATTTTCAAACTATCTCCTTTTGTCCCATGGAATGAAACAAAGTCATAAAGGTTCGAAACAACATGAGGGTGAATAAATGATGACAGAATTTGTATTTTTGGGTGGACTGTCCCTTTAAGAGTGCTTTATGTAACTGCATAATATATGCATAATGCATTATGTAAAAAAAAAATTTGCACAAGCACAGCATTTAACAAAAAGTAGTTTGCTCTGTATTAAATTAAATATATTTAAAAACTAAAAATGTAAATTTAAAATACATTTAAGTATTTTATTTAAAAATAACATTTAAATAAAAAATAAAAAAATGTAAAATGAAGAAAATTACGTTATTTAGACTCTTGATTTTGTACAGTATTTTGTGTCTGACATTTAAGGGTTTTGTACATTCATAAGCCGTCCTCCTCAGTTCAAAATTTCACTTTTTTATAAAAAAATAAATGCTATATGCATTTTTACATATTTCATAACAGTAGCATTAAATAATGCTAAATGGAAATAGAAATCTCAGATATAAATATGTAATTTTTCCTTATTAGAAAACAATACATACAGTACTTCTGACCCGGTCTAGGAGGCATGGAGCATCATTATATGCGCATTCGGATTGAGGATGATATGAATGTGATTTGGTCATTCTTAAAATGCAGGAAGAGGGATTAGATATTATTGTGGTCATACCGGAGTCAGAGATGTCGTCCCAGTATGGCGAATCAAATTCATATTCAGCCTTTATGATCAGCTTGTAGAGTTGTGTGTCGTTGTCATCATAGAACGGAGGATAGCCACAGAGTCTGCCAGGAAATCAAAAACTGCTGATACAGACTCTTCGCTGTGGAGTTTTATTCATGTAGGGTGAATAATATTAATCCAGCACTCACAGAATAAATGTAATGACCCCGATGGCCCAGAGATCCACCTCTTTACCATATGTTTTCTGCTGTAGAAGTTCAGGAGCTACAAACACATAGTGAACACAAGTACTCACGAGGTACAGTACAGTCAATGGTAAAGACTAGGCTCTTAAAACTAATGGTTCTTCAGTGGTTCAGAAACACATCTGTTTTGGGTTATGTAGGGCTCTTAAAGGTATAGTTCACACAAAAATGACAATTCTGTTATCATTTACTCACCCTCAAGATGTTCCAAACCTCTTTGAGTTTCTTTCTTCTGTTGAACATGGAAGAAGATATTTTGAAGAATGAGTGTAACCAAACAGTTGATGGTCCCCATTGTCTTCCGTAGTAGTTTTTGGTTACCCACATTCTTCAAAATATCTTCTTTCATGATCAACAGAAGAAAGAAACTCATACATGTTTGTCGTCAAAGATTAAACAACTTGACAGTGGGTAAATAATGACAGAGTTTTCATTTTTGGTGAACTATCCATTTTAAGTTGCTATAGGTTTTTTTTTTTTTTTTTTAGATTAAAGAAAGTTCTCGGCGTCACATTAGAGCTTCAGATTTTTTTAAAGTACTAGAACCATGATTTTCTGAGCTTGAATCTGTATGTTACTGCACATGATATTAGGTCATTATCATGATCATAAACTCTCTTACCGACATAGGCAGGTGTCCCACAGGCCGTGGAAAGAGCTCCCTGCTCTTCCATTTTAGACAGACCGAAGTCACTGATGACAATTTTGGAGTCTTCTAATGGAGTCTCATACAGTAAGTTCTCTGGCTAATAGAGAGAGAACTTATTATGATTGTAATATCCAGTTAGCTGCATGCAAAGCACCCACAGTGAAAAGCTGGAATTAAAACTTTTTACCTTTAGATCTCGATGCACAACGCCCAGCTGGTGCAGATACTTCACCGCCTGCAGCACCTGATATATCACACGACTGGCATCTTTTTCTGTGTAACTGCCTCTCTCCAGAATCCTGTCCAGCAGTTCCCCTCCTGTCAGCCTGAACAACACACTGTCATCAGCATCTGTCTGTCTGTCTGTCTGTCTGTCTATCTATCTATCTATCTATCTATCTATCTATCTATCTGTCTGTCTGTCTGTCTGTCTGTCTGTCTGTCTACCGTTCTGTCTGTCTGTCTGTCTGTCTATCTACCGTTCTATCTATCTATCTATCTATCTATCTACCATTCTGTCGTTCTGTCTGTCGTTCTGTCGTTCTGTCGTTCTATCTATCTATCTATCTATCTATCTATCTATCTGTCTGTCTGTCTGTCTGTCTGTCTATCTACCGTTCTATCTATCTATCTATCTGTCTGTCATTCTGTCTGTCGTTCTATCTATCTATCTATCTATCTATCTATCGTTCTGTCGTTCTGTCTATCTATCTATCTACCGTTCTGTCGTTCTATCTATCTATCTATCTATCTATCT
>NW_015632978.1:542502-566345 GCF_001515625.1 Sinocyclocheilus rhinocerous
TCTATCTATCTATCTATCTATCTATCTATCTATCTATCGTTCTGTCGTTCTGTCTATCTATCTATCTATCTATCTATCTATCTATCTGTCTGTCTGTCTGTCTGTCTGTCTACCGTTCTGTCGTTCTATCTATCTATCTATCTATCTATCATTCTATCTATCGTTCTGTCGTTCTGTCTATCTATCTATCTACCGTTCTGTGTATCTATCTATCTATCTATCTATCGTTCTATCGTTCTATCTATCTATCTATCTATCGTTCTATCGTTCTATCTATCTATCTATCTATCGTTCTATCGTTCTATCTATCTATCTATCTATCGTTCTATCGTTCTATCTATCTATCTATCTATCGTTCTATCGTTCTATCTATCTATCTATCTATCGTTCTATCGTTCTATCTATCTATCTATCTATCGTTCTATCGTTCTATCTATCTATCTATCTATCGTTCTATCGTTCTATCTATCTATCTATCTATCGTTCTATCGTTCTATCTATCTATCTATCTATCGTTCTATCGTTCTATCTATCTATCTATCTATCGTTCTATCGTTCTATCTATCTATCTATCTATCGTTCTATCTATCGTTCTGTCGTTCTGTCTATCTATCGATCTACCGTTCTGTCGTTCTATCTATCTATCTATCTATCTATCTATTTGTCGTTCTGTTGTTCTGTCTATCTATCTGTCTATCTATCTATCTATCTACCCATTCTGTCGTTCTGTCAATCTATCTATCTACCGTTCTGTCATTCTATCTATCTATCTATCTATCTATCGTTCTATCTATCGTTCTGTCGTTCTGACTATCTATCTATCTACCGTTCTGTCATTCTATCTATTTATCTATCTATCTATCTATCTATCTGTCGTTCTGTCGTTTCTCTATCGTTCTGTCTATCTATCTATCTATCTATCTATCTATCTATCGATCTATCTATCGTTCTATCTATCGTTCTATCTATCGTTCTATCTATCGTTCTATCTATCGTTCTATCTATCGTTCTATCTATCGTTCTATCTATCGTTCTATCTATCGTTCTATCTATCGTTCTATCTATCGTTCTATCTATCGTTCTATCTATCGTTCTATCTATCGTTCTATCTATCGTTCTGTCTATCTATCTATCTGCCTGCCTGCCGCTCGCTCTCTCTCTCTCTCTCCCTCCCTCCCTCTGTTTATTTATCTAGCTTTCTTTCTATCTATCATTTGTTCTGTGTATCGCTCTATCATTCTGTCTAATCCTATGAAACGAAACTATTTTTTACTACAATATTTTCATTTTTCACACTCAGGTCCACTCACAGTGTCATTACCAAATACAGTTTAGAAGGAGTCTCAAAGGTTTCCTCCAAAGACACAATATTTTCATGATTTATTCTGAGAAGAAATCACAGGAACAAACAAAAACAAAAGATTTCTGTAAAATTTCACTGTACTTTAATAACCAAGAAAATGTAACCAAAAAGTCATGCAATTTAATCAATCTGTTTTTTTTATTAAATCACTGACCTGCGTAATACTGCAGTCTCATTCTCCAGCATGGGTTCTTTTCCCTTTAGCGCTCTCTTGCGGATGCACTTGACAGCCACAAGCTTCTGAGTGCATCTGTGCTGAGCCACTCGAACCTCAGAGAACGAGCCCCTGAGACATTATACATTTATATTATTTATAATTCAGCTGTAATGAGTTTTGTTCTAAATTAATGGCTAATTATAAGTTTGTGTGCCATGGGCACGTTGTGAATAATAACTCCAAGTCTCCAGAGTCGTCTTAATAATATTTTCTGCTTCTAGTCGACAAGTCTTTAAATGTGTTTAGTAAATCAAAATGTCAAAATCTACTCTGAAGTCATTACGTGTTCAGAATACTTTTAAATATTGAATATATGAAAACTCACTCTCCAAGTTTTTCTTTCAGCTCATAAACAGCATTTATGTCATCTTTCTTCCGAAGATCTCTCAATAGAGGCATCGTAACGCAGGGTAAGTGTGATCTGCGTACTACATACACAAACACACACAACACTAATATGAGCATGCAAATAAGTACCCAAATCATCAGCACATTCATTTGAAGCCCGAAGCAACATATTTTGCTTGCCCTCTACAGCAACAGGCACTCAAGAAAATGCTTTTCAATACATGCATATGCCAAATTCTGATTCCTTTTGGAGATTTCAGTGACTAGCAATGAGTTTTGACAGATTTTCTTTTGATGGGAAAACAGTTTCAAACACTCTCCCTGATGTTTGATTTTCTTTGAAATAAAAAGGCACTATTAGCACAACTTCATATTTTTACCAAAAACGCCTCTCTTTTGACATGCAGATAACTAGTGCAATTATACAGGCATGGTTGTGCTTGACATATCTACACATGAAGGAATATTCATCATTGAAATGAGATCAATAATCAGTGATATTCTCCCCAAAACACCCTTTAGAAAAGAGATCTAAGCAAAAGCTCAATTACCTGCTGATTGCTGCTGTGAAAATCTGGAAGGCAACCGTTTCTGTTCACGTCACCAAACTCCCAACAGCCTCTCTGCTCTCTCTTTAATCGAAAATCACATTCATTTTACACTGATGACCTTGAACGCCCACATGCTTTACAGAGGAAAAGTGACTTTTGAAAGAGATAAAGGACAACAGGAGAGCAGGCACAGAAAGCAGAGAGAAAGTGATCAAGAAAAATAGAGTGATGGAGATGGAGAGAGAGAAAAAGAGGGTTGGCCGAACAACAACAGGTCTCTTAAGACTGGTTCAGACTTCCTCAAATGTATTGCTTGAATGCATGATAAGGACAGATGGACATTGTCTCCAAGACGTATCTGATGCCATCTGCTCGTTGCACATTAAATAAGCATTCTTCATCATAACAGTCAGGCTTTGCTGAACTGAAAGACAGCCTCTGTCTCTGTTTACATTATTGAGGCTGTTTTTGGTAGCGCTCCCGCAGATCCTGAGCTCTCGCAGCTCTCCTTGTACGGGCACATGGGGTTTCCACTCAAGTATTAGCATTCCACCCGTCTGCCCTGTGAACACTGTACACACACAAACACACACACACACAAACCCTGCACAATGCTGACTGTCTCACCTACTGTGTGTTTTGGCCTTTATATCTGCTGTCTAACAAGGTATTAAAGGTAAATAGATGAAATGTGACTTGACATTAGTCATACATATGATACTGAAACATTACATAAGGCCTTTACAAAACAACAAATCATGTGCAAACACAATATTCTATGCATTATTAGACAATATTGATCAAATCTGTTGGAAATTGATGTGATGAATAATTACAGCGATGAACTGTAAAACTTTACCTTTGAAGTTTTTATAAGCTACAAACCATTGTAAAATGCTGCTCTTGTTGATTAACATTGCAGCAAAGTAATTTGTATTTCTCTTTCACCACTACCAAATATGTTGTAATAAAGAATGACCACTAGAGGGAAGCCTTGATTAACTTTAATTCCAAAATAAAGAGCCCAACAACTATATAGAGAAAATTTAGTGTCTCTCTGTAAAGTGTTTTATAATAAATACTATATAAATTACTATGTAAGTAGTAGTTTTTGAGTGTATGTATTTTATAATGAATATATATAATGTTGCATTTGCATATGTTTTCTCCGAAGTGCTTTGTAAACATTATTATTTGGTGCAATTTATTTATTTATATTTATTACAAACGTTTTATAAATATTTTATCAAATTTACAAAAAATACATAAATACATAACATTTTGATAGATAGGTAGATTTAGAACAAACATTTCTGAACATTGTTTAGTAATATTTTATTACCGTAAATATATACTATTTATATATGAATTTCTAATTTCTCTCATGCATATATTCATTTTATATTTTTATATGTATTATTTTTGTACATTATTATAATTGTTTTTAATAAAAATAATATTTATCATTAATATTCGTTTATTATTATTTACTATTATTTATTTTTTGTAAATTTTTTATTACATGTTGCATTTGCATATATTTGTTTTTTGTAAAGTGTTATGTAAACATGATTATTATTTAAATTTGCGCTATTTCAACAATTTTTTAATTTATTTATTTTATTTTTTTTATCAGAGTGAAGATGAGGGGAGTAAAACATGAACAGGTTAGGACCATGACAGCCCAGACTCGAAACAACATCTCCCACATGAATATAACTCAACATATTGAACAATACACATCCTCTACAACTCCAAGGTAAATTTACAGTGTTGTTCTCCGGGGGGCTAGAAAACCCTGTTTGCTATTATACGTCTCGCTGTAATGTCACACATTAAATCTTTAAATTTATTATTCATTTAAATCTTTAGTTGGTGATGCTTGTTGTGTCATCATTCTTGTACTGTATAGATTTCACCGTGTTGAAGCAACTTAACCTTAGAACTGAACTTTATGTCCAGAGTCCACAGGAAGCAGCAGCTCTGGCATTTGAAATGCTTTTAGTCTTGCGAGATACTGCACAAGATGTTCGTGATCCCTGCCAGTTACTGTACAAATATGCTTTTGAATATTAACACAGTGATGCTATAACTGGCAGCTGTGTATGAATGTGATAAAATGTTCTCAAGAACCTGTTTACTTTTCTCTAATTTACCTGCAAAAAAAAAGTAAAAAAATCCTAGATTTACCTGCAAAAAAAAAAACTACTTAAAATAACTTTTTTTCATTAATTACATTAGCTGTGTATGAATGTGATAAAATGTTCTCAAGAACCTGTTTACTTTTCTCTAATTTACCTGCAAAAAAAAAGTAAAAAAATCCTAGATTTACCTGCAAAAAAAAAAAACTACTTAAAATAACTTTTTTTCATTAATTACATTTTTTTTTTAAAAATAATTTTGTAATTATTTTTCCAGTTTCACACTGACTTTTTTTTATCCATTTGGCTTAATCATTTGGGTTTTATTATTATTATTATTATTATTATTACTTGTTTTTTGGGGATTAATAATCACTATTTAATATATTTTAAATATATCTTAAATATAAAAAAATCTTAAATATAATTTCTAAATCAAGTCTTAAATAACAGAATGACATACTCTTTAGTTTTGCAAGTGCATTTAACAGTCAAAACTGCAGGGCTTTTAATGGTCTACAGTTTATCAATTAGTTAAAAAAACACACTACCGTTCAAAAGTTTGGGGTGAGTACATTTTTTTTAATTGTTTTTGAGTGTCTCAATACAGTAAAATACAGTAAAAAAAAAAATTCTGTTTTGAATATATTTTAAGATGTAATTCATTCCTCTGATGCAAAGCTGAATTTTCAGCAGCCATTACTCCAGTCTTCAGTGTCACATGATCCTTCAGAAATCATGCTGATCTGCTGCTCAAGAAACTTCTGGTTCTGGGTCAAAAGAGTTCACCCTTAAGTCTCTATTATTCTGGTACCTCTTTTCATTTTTATTAATAATAGTTTTAATAATATTAGCTAGGCCTGTCACGCTAACAACTTTTTGTTGTGCGATATATTGCCCCAGAAATAATTGCGAGAAGCGATATTATTGTCATTTTAAAGACCATTTTATGCCACTGAATATATAATCATAATGTAACAGCATAATAATTCAAGAAGGCCTACACACTTCCAAATGACAACAAACTTTTACTTTTTAAGAATATTTAGATGATGGAAATTAAGTATCAAAATATTAGATCCCTTAAAAAACCTGAATAAATACTAAATAAACATTTTCTAACAAAAAGTGCAAAGTAACAAGTAGAAAAAAGAAAAATGCACAAAGAATTTGTATGGAGATTTTTCCATCTACAGATTTTTCCCTGACCTTCTTTTCTCTGTAAATTAAGTGTGCACTGTATTGCTAAAAAAACACAATCCCTACTTAGCAGTCAGATGTCCGTATGCACAAAGGCATATCTGCAGATTAAACTTTGTTTGTAGATGCATTTTTTACATTTGAACTAGCACCTCGGGACTACACCGCGTTATGTACGAGAAGCTGCAAAAGACACAGGCGCAAGTGGAATGCAAAAAAAAAACATGGTGACATTAATTTTTAAGTAAATGTAATGGGCGATATATTGCGTCACCAAAAATTATTGAGGTCATGTACATATATTGTGCGATAAGTCGATATATTGATTATTGCGACAGGCCTAATATTAGCCTAATAAATTATTTCTCATAGGACTTCATATTCTTTGAACGCTTCTGCTCTCTTAAAACTGGACAAAGTAATGGAATTGGCAATAAAGAATAACTCCTCTGTTACAGGGTCTCATGTTATCCAAATTCTGCATCTGCTGGTGGTTTTCTCTCCTTGGTCAAGCTAACTGTCTTCACGGTCACCCTCTGACCAATGACAGACAGGGGGAGTGTTCAGGAAACCTGACATTTTTTGCTTTTTTAGTTGGACAGAAAATCAATGCACTTCAGATTACATTTAAGAGAATCCAGTGAGTATATCATGTTGTTTATCGCTGGATCATTGATACAGAAATGGCTTAGTGCCACAAGTAAAACTAATATTATGAGTCCAGTTCAAGGCAGGAGATACTATTTACAGGAAATGTGATTACAGAAATGTCTGGAAAGGTCAGATCGAAACTTATAAGAGAAGTGAAAAGTTGTTCCTGTGAAAGTCTGCTAGTAAACAACATCTTACGCTGTAGGATAAATGAGCCTCTGTGTGCTGTTCAGGGCGTGACGGTACGGCTGTGAATGGTCGTATTGATTTTTGTGCCAGTCCTTATCTGTGGCATACTAAACTTGTGACCTAAATAGGAGTAAGTTGTACCCCCACCTGTTTACTTTTATAAAGTAACACCGTGAACTGCAGCCAATAAAGTGTTTCCTGAGCTGCAATTGCAAAATGATATGAACCCTTTATGCAAATGAGTCTTGACTAGGAGTAAATATGTCTGATGTGTTTTGATAACCTTATTAACTTTGACCCACATTGTCTCAATGCCTATATGAATATGTGAATTGTACACTGGCACTATTTTTGTGTGTCTGGCATATTGTGACATGTGATTTTCCCAGACGTGACCTGAGAGTTAGTCACAAAGAGAAGTCCTCCAATATGGTTATCATTCCATATACACTACATTTTAAAAGTTTGAGGTCTGTAATTTTAATGCTTCTGAAAGAAGAGTCTTATGCTCACCAAGGCTGCATTTTTTTATTTAAAAAATACAGTAAAAACTGTAATATTGTGAAATATTATTGCAGTTTAAATGAACTGTTTTCTATTGTAATATATTTTAAAATATAATTTATTTTTGTGATGCAAAGCTGAATTTTCAGCAGCCATTACTCCAGTCTTCAGTGTCACATGGTCCTTCAGAAATCATTCTGATTTTCATGATTTAAATGAATAGAAAGTTTAGAAATTCAAAAGAACATTTTTTAAAATAGAAATCTTTTGTAAGAATATACAGTAAATGTCTTCACTGTCACTATTAATGCATCCTTACTGAATAATATTATTCATTTCTTTCAGAAAAAGAAACCTTACTGACCCCAAACCTTTGACTGGTAACGTGTAAAAGATAAAACGTCTATCACGGTTGAGTTGTTTGATCATTATTCCAGCAGTATCATCATACTCTACACTGTTTAATCAGCAAGTGTGTCAAAGTCTGAGCTGGTAGAAGGGTGGGGGGGTGATAGTTATGCTCGGGTTATGACTCCACACAGCTGCTATTTCTAAGGCGCTATAAAAAAGGGTCATAACCTTGCAAGGCAGCTGCTCTTGAAGTCATGGGGTCTATTCTAAACTAAACTTAAATTGATAGAAACGTGAAAGTGCAATCGTAGTAGTGTTCACCCGCAGTTTTGGGGGTAACGCATTACAAGTAATGCGAGTTACGTAATCAGATTACTTTTTTCAAGTCCGTGCCTGAAGGCCCCAAATCAGGTTAGCTTACACCATTCAGCTTTAAGAAAGACTTCTTTGCGATCATTTCTTCTTCTTTTTTTTTTTTTTTGGTCTGATAAGGGACTCTCAAATGTTTCTCAAATAGAACTGAGTGCTTTTGCGTGAATGTTAAGCCCAGTTCTGTCTGATCTATATTGCAGCATCAAAAGTTGAATCGGCTTTAAAATGTGGCCTGGTGAACAGATCATTTTGCAGTTATTTGCAGTTAAAAAATTGTGGAAGTGAACCAATATCAATGACATAATTTGCATCTACACTGTGAAAAATTATTTTAAGATTATTGGAATGCGGTTTTACAAGAAAATACCATTTTAGTTTTTCTACTTCAAACTTTCATGTTTAATTCAATGTATTAATTGTCGTTTGTTTGTAATTGGGAAATTTGCTAGCAATTTTTTTTCAATGCACTGCATGAGCGAGCACAGACATTTTTAACACTGTAAAAAAAAAGTTGACCTAACTTGAAAAAATAAGGCAACCTATCGCAGTCAACTTGTTAAGTTAACTCAGCAACCGACAACTTAAAACCTTTAGTTCATTTAATGAATAAAAGTCAGTCTACTGAGTGTTAAAAGATCTGTCAGAGCAACCAAAGATTTTTTAGCATTTAGCAATGCTAATCTTTTTTTAACAATCCTCTTTCTTTTAGATTTTTGTTTATTTTCAAAGCCTTCTACATAATATAGGTAGTATTTGCCTCTTAAAACTAAAGGCAAACATTTATGCTGATAGACAATGTATTAAACAATTTGCAATGAGATGCACATATATAGTAATTTAGCACACGATTCTCAACCATGGTGAGGATCAACAAATTTTAAATGAGTAAAAATATGAACTCTGATCCACATGACAGCTGACTGACAGTGACAACAGCAGCAGCATAAACAAAGCCAGTAAAATTGAAAACAATGATAATATTTTAATAATAATTGACATTAAATATTTTCGTAAATATTCATGTGTCAGACTCTGTTCCGTGTTTTGTGTGTGTTTTGCTTCCTATGTTTCCTTTTGTCCTTATTTGGTCTTCTTGTTCCGTTTCCCTGATTAGATTTATTTGTCCCAGGTGTTTCCAATGTTCATTATGTCATTGATTTCAGGTGTTTTTCATTGTGTCCCTCCTCTAGTCCTGTATTTAATGGTTTCCTGTTTTTTGTTCGCTGTCCGGTATTGTGAATGTCTGTTGATGTCTAATGCCTTTGCTACGTGTGTTTTCCTGGTTCCCTTGATATAATTAAAATCCCCTTATTGATGTACTCCTGGTCTCCTCGTTCCTCGCTCCGCGCTCCCTCACAGTAGCACTGTGACAGAATACCGGACCAAAACAGTAAGCGGCACTCTCCAGCCCGCCGGCCGTTCCTCAGTCAAGCCCGCCGACGGCGGCTCTCTCCAGCCCGCCGGCCGCGCCGATGTCTAGCTCGCCAGCCGCGGCATTCTCAAGCCCACCAGCCGCCGCTGACCCAAGCCCGCCAGCCACCTTATTCACCCGTAATCAGAAAAGGAGGAAGAGGAGAAATGGATGGCTCAGGGCCCTCTTCCTTGCCCGAGTGCGCCCCCCCCAGAGCTCGCTCCAGTGTCGGCTCCAGCCCCCGAATCCAGCCCAAAGAGGGCTCCTGTTCCCGAGTTTAGCCCAGTGAGGGCTCCAGTCCCTGAGTTTAGCCCAGAGAAGGCTCCAGTCCCCGAGTGTAGCACAGAAAGGGCTCCAGTTCCCATGTCGTGCCCAAGGAGGGCCACTGTTCCCAAGTTAGGCCTACGGAGGGCCTCTAAAGACGATATTCTCACCAAGGATTTTTTTTTGGGGGGGGTAGTATGGGTTCATCCGTAGTGGCGAGGCCAAGGCCAAGGAGGCCGTCCGGCCATGGCATCCTGAGTTTCCCAGCTGTAGTGGCCGGGCCGAGTGGTGAGGCCAAAGCCACGGAGGCCGTCCAGCCATGGTCTTCTGAGTTCCCTGCTCCACCGTGGCCTCCTGAACTGTCTGATCCGCCATGGCCTTCTGAGCTGCCTGCTCCGCCATGGCTCCTCGAGCTGCCTGCTCTGCCAGGGATCCCCAAGCTCCCTTTTCCGCCATGGTCTCCTGAACTGTATGCTCCGCCATGGCCTCCTGAACTGCCTGCTCCGCCATGGCTTCCTAGTCTGCCTGCTCTGCCATGGCACCCTGGACTGCCTGATCCGCCCTGGAGGTTATCCCCGTGTCCCAGTCCTGCACCAGCCTCCAGGGCGCCCACCCCTGTCAGAGTAATGTCAGACTCTGTTCCGTGTTTTGTGTGTGTTTTGCTTCCTATGTTTCCTTTTGCCCTTATTTGGTCTTCATGTTCCGTTTCCCTGATTAGGTTTATTTGTCCCAGGTGTTTCCAATGTTCATTATATAATTGTTTTCAGGTGTTCCTCATTGTGTCCCTCCTCTAGTCTTGTATTTAATGGTTTCCTGTTTTGAGTTCGCTGTCCGGTATTGTGAATGTCTGTTGATGTCTACCTCCTTTGCTACGTGTGTTTTCCTGGTTCCCTTGATATAATTGAAATCCCCTTATTGATGTACTCCTAGTCTCCTCGTTCCTCGCTCTGCGCTCCCTCACAGTAGCACCGTGACAGCATGCTGGGAACTTGTGCAATATTGTTCAATGTAAAATTGTTTGTTCAGATGACTCGATTTGAAAAGTTGGGAGAACATTTGGATATGTTGTGAACAAATACTTGAGTATCTAAAAAAGGTAAACAAAACACCTTTTGCTAGCAACATGTTTAGAGTATTTTTTTCGGATCACACAAGAAATTAAACTGACTTCTACTAAAAATTATTTTTTCAGGCTACTTTTTTACATTGGTTAGTAGAACTTTTCGAAAGTTTGACTTTTTTACAGTGAACTTGAATATGAAAATATAAATATTTCGTAACAATATACACTACTGTTCAAAATTTTGGGGTCAGTAGTTTTCTTTCCTTTTTTTGAAGGAAAATAATATTTTTATTCAGCAAGGATGTATTAAATTGATCAAAAGTGATAGTAAAGATTTACATTGTTAGAAAATTCTTTGTTTTGAATGAATGCTATTTTTTTTAAACTGTTTTATTCATCACAAAATCCATCAAAGTATCACAGATAACCCCCAAAGATTAGCATATTTATCAATATTAGCATATTAGAATTTCTGGAGGATCATGTGACACTGAAGACTGGAGAAATGGCTGATGAAAATGTCAGCTTTGCCACCACGTAAAGTATATTTTAAAGTATATTAAAATGAAAATTATTATTTTAAGTTGTAATATTTCACAATATTGATGTTTTTTCTGTATTTTTTATCAAATAAATGCAGTCTTGATGACTGTACATTAAAGCAATTTAAGCTTTTTAAGGAATGTTGAGCAACTTTCATTCTATTTGCTTTACATTTTGACATGTTGCTGCAGGCTGTTATATTGTGTAACACTAATACAAATCTACTGGGTTGCATAGTGATTTCCTGGAATGGACTAGTTTGAGTTATTAGCTTTGAGATTTCAACAATATGTCACAGGTTGCTTCATGCAGGGTTAAATCTGTAACATAAAGACACAGAGGGAATATAAACATGAAACGTATGTTTGCTTTGCATCATGAACAGAAAGTTGCATGTTTCCCTATCACCCATATGCCCTGGAGACAAACTGTTGGCTCAGTTATGAGGAAAAAAAAATAGGATAGTGAATTGTGGTCCCTCATCGTAGAGATAAGATGTGGGCTTTCCTTGAACCATCGCAGGGTTCCTCGAACAGCCACATACAGTTCGCAGAACATCCCACTGTAATTTGCAAAAGTTTTAGGGTCAATATGATCCAGAGATTTTTGTTGTATGACACATTGAATCTATGGGTAATTTTCATGCATACATGTGTGTTTTTCTAAGAATTTGAGATTCAAGAATCTTGAAATCTGTCCAAAAAAGTGCTTGTAAAAATTTTAGGGTTATTATCGGACAAATCTGGCCTCGGTATAATTTTGTCGTCCCACAAGGACAAACTGTTCCCACCTTTCACAGCCTCAGGACAAACAACACAGACAAACTACCACTGCACTCTACCTGCTGCTGACTTTGATAGAATTAACCTTTACAAATATTTCCATGGTAGCCCGTTTCTACCAAAACAGCATACTAATTTACTACAGGCATTGTTACTACTGTTAATCCATCATAAAATAATATGGATCTCATTCAGACAGTATTTTAAAAATCTAATTACTAATTACAAATACCAAATTACCATAGTTTTCCTGTAGTAACAATAACTAGTAACTGTTCAATTATGTAAACTATAATTACCATGGTAAAAGAAATGAAACTGATTGATTGATGTCTATGAGTCTGTGTGTATAAAATATAATTATAATTCTGTATATAAATGTTTATTTTTATTTCTAGTTCACCACTTGGCAGAGCGTGTCAAATCAATGGAAAATCCTCAGCAGCGCCTCGTGTAAGTTTGTAATTTTCCAGACAGCATCTCCTGTGGTCAGAGGGAGGTTTATGTATTTTGTAATGCAAAAAAGCGAGGTACGTGCTTGATGACTAATAGTCCTCACGGCACTTCATAACCTGTGGGTATGTTTACTACATACCATACTACACCTACTGACAGCGTTCACGCATGTGCTGTACATCCCTCCCACTTCTACTGCTAATAACAGTTTTTCTATAGTCTCAAAATAATTGACAATCGAAAAATTGTATTCAGTTTAAAAATATATATTTTGATCTTAAAAATAAAATTATATTTATATTATTTATATTAGTATTTCCTTTTTTAATTAAATTATATTAAATGTTTATGGATAAACATGTTTGAGAAAAGTAATGTTAAAAAAGGTTTGCATACAGCGACCCGAGTTCGAATCCCGCCTCGAGGTCCTTTGCTGATCCCGCTCCCCTCTCTCCACCCCAATACTTTTCTGTCATCTCTCCACTGTACTCTCAAAATAAAAGGCACAAAAAGCTCATAAATATAACTTCAAAAAAAAAAAGTTTGCATTTATTAATTAATTGTATATTTTGTTTTTGATGTCAGTGGGTCATGGTCTTTAGCCCCATCCCCCAAAATCTTTTCACTTAAGATTTTGAAAGCAAGTTGTTATCTTTTATTATTATTATTATTTTATCTGTTATCTAATTAACTTAATTAACTTTTTATTTATTATTATTATTATTATTATATTTTTTTAATTAATGTGTGGTTCTCATGACAATTGTCAAGAATGTGTCCGTATCAAATTTCACCTCAAAATCGAAAGAAAAACTATAAACTAATTATTTATTTATTCATTTATTTACTAATATAATATACATACACACACATATGTATGCATGTATGTATGTGTGTGTATACATAGGTGTAAATGTATTGTATGTATACATACATTTATATATAGAAAATTGTGTGTGTGTGTGTGTATATAGTCTATGTACATTTATGTACATGTATGCATTTATATAATTATATACATATATTTATATACTTGTATGTAAAATAAATATAGCATCTATTTATTTGGGGATAGTTTTTCTTTCGATTTTGAGGTGAAATATGATCCGGACATATCTCACCTCAAAATCAAAAGAAAAACTATAAACTAATAATTTTTGTATTTACTAATATGATAAACACACGTGTGTGTATATATATATATATATATATATATATATATATATATATATATATACAGTGCCCTCCATAAGTATTGGAACAGGAAAGACAAAACTGCTCTGCTTGCTGTGGAGTCAAGACATTCGCAAATATGATTAAAATGAGACAAAACTACAGAATGTCACATTTTATTATTAGCTGTTTCAACACATGCATGTTTTACCAAATATAAAGGACACTTTTAGAGTTCATCCCATTATCCCACTGACCCATACACTTCACCAGACTCTTAGTCTTATCTTTTGAAATGCTTTTCCAAGCCTGTAATGCAGCCAATTCCAACTGTTGCTTGTTTTGGGGAGTATCTGCCTTTAGTCTTCTCTTGAGCTGGTGAAATTCATGTTCAATCTGGTTTAAATCTGGAGATGGACTTGGGCAATCTAAGACTTTCCATTTCTTTGCCCTGATAAACTTCTTGACTGAACTGGCAGGGTGTTTTGGGTCATTGTCCTGATGCTATATGAAACGCTTCCCAATGAATCTGGTGGCATTTTCTTGAACATTGAAGATGTTTCTGTACACTTCTGCATTCATTCTGCTACTGTCATCATACATTAAGTCATCATTAAAATTGAGAGTGCCTGTTCCAGAGACAGCCATGCATGCCCATGCCATGACACCACCTCCACCATGCTTTACAGATGAGGCTGTATGCTTAGGATCATTTGCAGTTCCCTTTCTCTCCACCCTTTTGCTTTCCCATCACTTAGATAAAGATTCATCTTTGTCTCCTCTGTCCATAAAACTCTGTTCCAAAACTCTAGTGGCTCACCTTTGTGCTTTTTTGCAAACTTGAATCTTGCCTTTCTATTTTTGGTGCTTGTCAGAGGTTTGCATCTTGCTGTAGCATCTGTAATTGTATGTCAAAGTCTCCTGCGGACACCCCAGCTTTCTGGAGGTTGTTGGTGATTTTACAGACACGTATTTTAGGGTTCATTTTCACAGCTTTTGTGATTTGTCTGTCATCAACTGCAGTTGTTTTTCTCAGCAGATCAGGTCGTTGTTGGTTGCTGATGTCACCGGTGGTTTCTTGATTGCTTCATGCCCTTTGTTTTTGCTATAGTTCTAAATGAGTTCCTCTTTTCTTTTAGCATCCAAATTGCTTTTTTTCTCTCGAAGTCAGCTCCCTCGTCTTCATCCTCGTTTGTGTGTCGTCATCGAATGCAAGACTCAGAATGCAGAAGCAATGGATATAACTGATGAGACACATTCCCTGCTTTTAATATCTGAACAATTAATGCAACAGGATACAGCTGATCACTCGGAAAGACCTGTGAGGCAATTGTCCCAATACTTATGCTCACACCAGATAGGGGGATGAAACTCTAAAAGTGTTGATCTTCTTAGTTGGAAAAACATATGTATTGAAACACCCAATAATAAAATGTGACAATTTGTAGTTTTGTCTCATATTCATCTTTTAAACATATTTACAGATTTCTTGACTGCACAGCAAACAGAGCAATTTTGTCTTTACTGTTCCAATACTTATGGAGGGCACTATGTATATATATTTTTTTTTATTTTTTTTATTTTTTTATATATATAATATATATATATAATACATAGATGCTATAAATAAATAGCACTTGTGTATCATTGCTCTTTTGTTGGCACAGCAAATTTGTCTTTACTGTTCCAATACTTATGGAGGGCACTATGTATATATATTTTTTTTTATTTTTTTTATTTTTTTATATATATAATATATATATATAATACATAGATGCTATAAATAAATAGCACTTGTGTATCATTGCTCTTTTGTTGATTTTGATTGCTTCCATTGTCCTCATTTGTAAGTCGCTTTGGATAAAAGCGTCTGCTAAATGATAAAATGTAAATATAATGTAAAGTACATTTTATGTTAGAAACATATGTATTTATAAACCACAGTCGATTTTACTGCCGTTAATTTATGCTGATTTATTTTTGTAATTATTGTTTTCGTAATGCAACCAAACTGCAATGAATTGCATAATGCATTCTCACTGTGATAAAATCTTTCATATCTGATCTCGCGCAGAGCTCCAGTGATCTAGAAGCGCACTTGCTGCGTAGTATGTAGTATACAGTGTGTAGTGTGCAGCGTACGTGAGCGTTCCATACCCTGTTTTCCTTAAGCGGGACTGAGGGGGAGGGTTGAGCTCCAAATGACGTTACGGAGCCCGATAAAACACCGAGCGGCTTCACGCGGACACGTCAGACAGTCCGTCCGCGCGCACAGAGTGACAGCAGCAGCAGCCGCAGCTCCCGTAGACACCGACTCGCGTCTCATTGATACATTCTGGGTGTTAAATACCGACGAGAACGATGGTCTGAAGAGATTTAGGCGATCAATTCGTGAATGTAATTCCATTACATTCATCTGATCAGCGCGCGTAAAGGGCCGCTTTGGTTTTGCCGTCTCCTCAGTCGCCTTCTCTCTGAGAGATTCAAGTGCCCATGCGATTGGTGTATCTATATATACATAATAAATATACACAATATACACGTATATTATGTGAACAAAAACTTTTATTTTGGATGCGATTAATCGTGATTAATCGTTTGACAGCACTAATATATATAAGTAGTAGTAATTTTAAAATGCTATGTGTTGCTCAGTCCTTCAACAAAAATTGCATATGCAAATAATATCTTCAAATAGTAAGGTATCACCTGTGAACAGTGTTGTTTCCTGTTGAATAGCCCATGATGTAATAGGTGCTGTTTTGGTGCTATTGATTGGTAGTCATTATATTAAAGAATTAATAAATGATTAAGTAAAGACATGAATATCGGTATACAGTATCGGTCTGTACCTTAAAAATCTGAATGTTATTGCATTAATAACAAAACAAAGCATCAAATCAAGTGTCATTAATTTAAAACACATTTCAAGCAAAGTTTTGGTTTTAAAGGGACTGCAGGTGAAAAATAGCCTTCTGGCTAATTCTGGCATATTGACAGAAATGTTTATTAATATGCATTGTCCCTGTAATAAATAAATAAATAAATAAATAAATAAAATAAAAAGGTGATTAGTTGGTTTTTAATGCTAAAGCAATATATAGACTGTTAAAAATGTAGACAAAATTGCCCAGTAAACTTTGTACTGAGAAAAGCTTTAGCATTATTAATCAGATGCCATTGAGTTTGATCTTTTGTTTTCTAATACAATTATGTATATTTTATAAGTATCAATTAAGTATCCAAATACTACTTAGTGGCCACTGTGTGATTATACAATATATGAATTTTAGTCTCCCACTATTTGAATTGGCCTTAATGACCTGTTAAACACTGTATACATTTGTTAGTAATAATTAATAAGCTGTTGTGTTAAATGTATCATTAAACCAGTGTCCCATGACATTGCTTATAGACAATGGAAGTGCATATTGTACGTGCAGGATCACAGGTTTGTAAGATGATCCAGTTCTTTGGGTTTTTTTCCTTTAAGCTAGGGGGTGTGTCTTAAATCAACACTCATCTACTGCTGCACACTGACATTGTATATCATCCTTTGTACACTTGTGTTTCAGAGTATCAAATGCAGCTAAAAATGGATAATGAAGGAGAAATTGCTCTATATAGAATATATATGAAAGCCTAGTTTGAGCCTTATTGCACTGAATGCAATGCACGAAAGCACACAAGGTCACACATGCCCTTACAAAAATAGCTTTAAGGGAAAATTCTACGTTTGTCTTAAAGAATAAAAAAGTTTTTAAAAAATGATGTAAATATAAAGTAATATATATATTAATTAATTTATATTAATATATTGATTTGGCTTTAGTGAATTATTTTAATTAGCCTATTTTAATTTTAATGTGTCTGAAATGCTGTCTAAGTAGTCATCTCATTAGATTTTGGAACATAGCCGTTGTCTTATGACGGATATGCGTGGCATTAGTAGTCATGGTGCGTCTCTCATCATCAACTTCACTGATTCTCTCTCTTTTGCTCTATGAGTCATCTTCTGATGGCTATAGAATGAGAAGGCCAAGTCTGCGTAACACTTTAGGACCCCATTAGAAAGGGAACCATTGTGTTTGCTTGAATGACGAAGCCGTCTCCCCGTGTCCCCAGCGCCCTGGATGCCTTCCAGCGTTTGCTGAATGAATGGCCATACGTTAGCAGCAAAGATGTGTGTTAAAGAGTTTTTGTCCTGATGTATGGGGATGTACTCTAGGGGGATATGATAGAATGTACGTTATATAAAACGTGAAATACTTGATGATTATCTAGACAATGTTAGATCGATGCATTAGAGTAGAGTACACCCTAATCACTTTACATAATAATTTATATAATTGCAGAATCCTCTCTAGATCTTACACTGCCAGCCAAAAGTTTTGAATAATTAAGATTTCTTAAAGTCTCTTCTGCTTGCCAAGGTTGCATTTATTTGATCACAAATACAGCGAAAACTGTTATATTGTAAAATATGATTTTAAAAATTAAAATAATGTTTTTTTTAATCTTAATAATCTTTTAAAATGTAATTTATTCTTTGAAAGTGAAAGCAAAAAAGCCTGCATGCATACAAAAGCAATTGCACTGCCCCGCTCAATGTGATTTCTTCACTTACCCCAAACTTTCGAATGGTAGTGTATCACAGATTTCACAAAATATTAGGCAGTAAAAACTGTTTTCAAAATTGATAATAATTTAAAAAGTTTCTTGAGCAGCAAATCAGCATATTAGAATGATTTCTGAAAGATCATGTAACACTGAAGACTGGAGTAATGATGCTGAAAATTCAGCTTTGCATCACAGGAATAAATTACATTTTTAAATATATTCAAATAGAAACACTTCAGTTTAAATTGTAATAAAATTTCACAATATTTCAGTACTGCATTTTTGATCAAATAAATGCTGCCTTGGTGAGCACAATAGACTTCTTTCAAAAAACAGTAAAAGATTTTAATTATCCCACTTTTTGGCCATCTCCCACTATCCTTGGGAAAATTCCAATATTGTTTTCCTGTCTTATTCAATAATAGACTAAAAAACATTTTTCCAAGATGTATAAAGTTACGCTGAATGTGTGAACTGTAACAGCGATCATGATATCTCTTCCAAAAGCAGTGTTTGTCTTTGGCACTGCCCTGGATGCCTGCAGTGAGAAAAATGTCAAGACTTGATCAATGTTGTGTTAGCACTTGGGTTGCAATTCCTTTCTGTCTTGATAGATAACTTGATTTCATTCTCATCTGGTTATTTAGATAGAGAAGATGTCAGTGTGTTTTGGATCTAAAGTCTCAACCACCTGTGGTAGAGGGGAAAGGTCATGGAAACCAACCGCTGGGAACATTTCACGAAGACCATCAATTCGTCCGAAAACAATAAGTGATTCAAATAAGACGTGCCAGCTCGAGAAAGATGAGATGCATGAGCGTCCAGTGAGAACTGGCTGACTCTTGGAGCTCTTCTTGCTCAAGTAGTTACTTTACCCCCAACAAGCAGCTCTAAGGTAACAAAATTACAGTCTCCCGGTGCAGATCTCCAAATTCAACGTGTCGTCTTTGTGTGGAATACTGATAGGCTCCTGAATTGTTTTGCCAAATCAAATCAGGCCCGTCAAAGACCAAAAAGGTCCTGCTGGCAGGAGGAGAGTAAATACGGTTCATGTCACACATTCTTGACTTTTACTGTGTTCACAGGTTGAGTCTGTGAGATACTTGTGATATTTACTTTCCGCATTCTCAAAAGACAAATTTAGCCAGGTCAAATTTAAACCTGTGGAATCTATTATTTGTGTATAGGTGGGTTTTGGTCTTTCTTAGAAGGAACGGTTCACCTAAAAATAAAAATTGTGTTTGAAAACCTGTATCACTGGAAGGACAAAATCCAAATTGCTCGTGTTATGAAAGTGAATGGCAAGATTTTCATTATTAATGACTTTAAAAAAAAATTAAAAAAAACAATATTTTATTTAAAGTGCCCCTATTATGGATTTTTGAAAATTACCTTTCATGCAGTGTGTAACACAGCTCTAAGTGAATGAAAACATCCTGCAAAGATTTAAATCTGAAAGTGCACCGTGTATAAAGTTATTGTCACTCAAAAGAAAGAGTCGACTCTGAATAATTGAAACGAGTCGTTTTTAAAACGAATCCCAAGCCGTTTCATGTTGACATCAACATGAAACATTAGCATATTGCCTGCCCACTTGTTGGTCTTTTTGCTTTGGTCTGAATGAAGATGCAAATTCATTCTTTGCCACTAGGTGCTGCCCAAAACCAAAATATGAACCTTTCATCACCCATAATAGGGGCACTTTAATATAAAATATATTTTTAAATATAAGACTAAAAATAGTGTGATATTTTCAACATTATTTAATATTATTAGTATACTATTATAGCTTTAATTAGTATTTTGAATTAGCTTTTATTTTTATATTTCCGTTTTTCACAGTCCACATTTTAGTAACTTTATTATGTGCTTTTGTCTTATTTCTATTTAGCTTTCATTTATTTTTATTTCTATTTCAGTTTTATTAATATTAGTAATTAAACTTAAGATAGTTGCAAAGGCAACATTTCTATTTTTAAATGTTTTTAAAGTTTTCTATTGAATATTTACATTTTATTTCAGCTCATTTCAAATAGGAAAAATAATTTTTAATAGTTTTAGTTAACAAAAACAACACTGATGCAAGAATGTAAGTCATACAAGTTTGGAACAGCATGAGGGTCACTAAATAGTAAATTTCTATTGCTGTGTCACCTGTTTATTTAATATATCGCAGTAATTGCTAAAGGAAAATCTTTCTCTGCGTCCCTCTTTAACTGGAGGTGTTGGTATCTGGAGACTTTTCAGTTTTGATACAATGTTTCTAATTTGTTTCAAATCACTGAAGCTAATTGATTTCCTATAGACCTCACAAGAGGTTTCTCTGCACCTGAACTGAAGATTTGCTAATTTCCCTAACTCCCCTTAGAGAACTCAGTCTCTATTTAAACAGTCTAAAGTTCTTGATGTGAACCAATTAAAGTTAAGAGACCCCTGTTGTGTTAATCTGTAGCACTCAATTAGGTAAGAATCACTAAAACTATTCCTCATATTTAAGCCTAGAGATTTGAACTAACCCCTAACCCTATTAAACTTCTGCATGTACTACAGTATTTGTTACTGTTCATGAATTTAGAGCACATAACTTGATAACACTCCGCCTCTATTGAAAGACTTTATGGTAGAGGTCAGAGGTCACGTTAGCTAGCTGCCTTCTCTGTTTCTTTATACAGCTCTGCGTTCAGTTCAGCGAGCTGCTCACTCTTCTGTCTGTGCTATCTGAGGTCACAGATCTTTCATTGAGCTGCTCGGATTGACGCTGTGCCGTTACTAACACATATACAGTATGCACTGTGAGACACAGCAGCGGTCCAGACTTTGTGTTGCCAGGTTACTGGCTGTTTTTGCAGCACTGTGTAGCGGTGCATCAGAGTTAAAGGGGTCATATGATGCTGCTAAAAAGAACATTATTTTGTGTATTTGGTGTAATGAAATGTGTTTATGCGGTTTAAAGTAAAAAAAAACACATTATTTTCCACATACTGTACATTATTGTTTCTCCTCTATGCCCCGCCTTTTTGAAACGCGTCGATTTTTACAAAACTTTACAGATCTTCTTTATGCACCAAGAGCTTGTAACACTCTAAAGAGAAAGGAAAAAATGAAATCGCATCATATGACCCCTTTAAGAGAGGCCAAGCTGAGCCGAATGGTGGCCACATAGTCAGTAGATGTATGATCTCTGCAGTAAAGCCCTCTACCTGTCCTTGAGTGCTGGATCTGCAGTACAGTATCACAGCTGTGCTGAAATCTCATTGTACTGTATTAAGTATTAGCGCTGTGACACTTTTAATAACAATCTGCTATTGCTATTGTTATTGTGCTTCAGCACATGAACAAAGCAGATTGTTTTATCCAGGTATTAAAAAAATATTTTTTGTAGAGAAAATATCATGTTTTAAGAAATGTGATACCATATTGCGTTTATAACATATGCATACAGAAATGTGTATAGAGAGAGAGACTCAAGAAGCAAAAAATATATAATTATTTTTCATGATTTGTTTTCATATATAAATATATACAGTATATGCATACTGAAAATTATATATATATATATATATATATATATATATATATATACTTTTTGAACAGTACCTATTGTAGGATGGTCCATGTTTTAAACTCTTCTGGCACTTATGCATCTGTATTTCATTCTTTATAAAGGTTGGAATAATTTATGTATGCATTTACGAATGTGTTTGTTTTTTTGTCTTAGTGTCTTAGTTGTGTTTGAGCTCACCAAGAAATTCCGGACAACTAAGTTGTTTGGAAATAAATGAATAAATCTGATAAAAAAATAATAAAACAATAAAAAACAAATATATATAAAACGTTAATAAGCCTACTAAGTTAAAAGTTAAACATTTATATTATGAATATTATAATTAAAAATAATATTTAAAGTCCATATATGGGTCAAGAAATTATAAGTATATATTATTTAAAAAATAATGATTTCCGAATATTCATACATACATACACGCATGGTATTTAAATGAGTCAAGAAATAAAAAATATATTATAAATAATTCTATATGTATATATAATTTTAGGTTGCAAATCTTTTACACTTTTTATCTAGTAAAACTACTCATGAGGCACGTCAACATGGCCAAACTTTGACTAAATTTAATTTCCAACATTAATAAGCCTACAAAATGGATTAGTTTAAAATTTCCATGTTCAAATTCCATTTTAAAATACGCACTGTTTAATGTGTCTGGATCTCAATGGGAAGGCATGAGAAGGCCAGTGATGTCAGCACAGCAGGACATGTTGGCGTCTTGCATGACTGACATCAGTTCCTCGCTCCACGTGGACGGGCGATTAAGAAGAGCGTCTGTTAATCTTTTAATCCCCTTTTTCTGACTGGGGCCTAACTGTGGCTGCTTTAGGGTTCATCTATTATATATTCATATTCTTTGTACATTTATCTTTGTGTTATTTTAATATGCTGGAATTGTACAGTAGTTGTTGCTTTGGAATTCTAATAGTCTAGTACACTGAAAAAAAATTGGTGTAGTGAAAATTTTTCACTCAGAAATTGCTAGTAAATTTCACAAATAATTATAAAGAAATTACATTGAATTAAACATGAAATTTTGAAGTAGAAAAACTGAAATTGTATTATGAATAAAACTTGCATAACCTATAGGTATGGACATGATTAATACCTCAAAACATGCAAAACCACAATCGTGCACAACACTTCATGTTTTCCTTAACGTGAGCCACACCTTGCATGGTGCCTCAGGGCTCAGTATTACTTTACAGTGGCACGAGATAGCTTGATTTCAAACTTTGAATTGAATAAAAAAGTAAGCAGTCAGTAATAAAATAAGAACAAATAAAGAAATTAATAATGATAGCACAAATAAAAAATAACGAACGGCCTTCGAATTAAATAAATTGCTTTTTAGTTTTTCAGAGTTCTGGTTCTACAAACAACACATCCATCTTAAAATGTGACAGTTTTTCACATCAGCATCATGTGGTGGTGACTTGATTCAGAAGTTTATACTACAACCAAATTTGTATAGTATATATTGTAAATAGCATTAGAGATTAAAAGTGTGCATTCATTTGCACTATTTGGGATGACTTCCTCTTCACAAACTTCCTCTTCAAAAACAGATTTTTTAAATGTGTAAGAGTTGAAGAGTAAAGTTAACAACCAATAATTTATTTCAAAGTCAATAATTAATCATTACGGTTAGAGATTTGGCTGACTGATCCTTAGCCATCTTCAAGAATCGGCTAAAAACACATCTCTTCCATCTTTTTTTGACCCTCTAACTCTAGCACTCTCTATTCTAATTCTATTCTTTAAAAAAACTAACACTAGCTTTTCTAATCTTTTTGTATTCTATCTATTTGTTTTCTTTTTATTTATTATACAATTATCAAAAGCAAAAAAGGCCTCTAACACTAGCTTGCTCTATTCTTTTTCTATTCTATCTATTCTTCTTTTTATTTATTATATAATAAAAAAAAAAACGTGCTATGTGTCCTGCGTTTATCTAACTGAGACTTGTTATAGCACTTGCATATCATTGCTCTTTTATTGATTTTGATTGCTTCCATTGTCCTCATTTGTAAGTCGCTTTGTATAAAAGCGTCTGCTAAATGACTAAATGTAAAT